>NW_010433191.1:36876-43502 GCF_000710305.1 Buceros rhinoceros silvestris
AGGGAATTCCGAACACCGGCCTCTGACGGGGAACGTCCACCGGAGGGATCTCCGCCTCCTGGATCGGCTTCTTCTTTTTCTTCTTCTCTTTCCACTGTTTCACTACATCTGCGGCCGTCAAGTCTTTCGACTTCTTCTCTTTGTGTTTGTCTTCCTTGTGTTTCTCTTCCTTGTGTTTTTCATCTTTGGGTTTCTCTTTGATTTTAAAATCCTTTTCCTTTTTCTTGGAGAAGCTGGGTTTCTTGAAGACGTGTATTCCCTTGGAGCGCTTCAGCTTGGAAGGACTTTCGGCTTCATCGCCGGAGCTGTCCTCTTGAAACGCAGCGTAACCTTCCGCTGTGAGGTAGAGGAGGAGAAGGCAAGAGGACAGCTGTCAGTCTGCTTAGGTTCTAGACAGGGTGTCACCACAGGGAGAGAACGAGGAGGAGAGAGAAGCAGCAGCAAAGGGAATTAAAAAATAGCGCCTGACCCTCCCGAAGGTTTTCTGTAGTCATTACACAACAAAGCGGACAGGGATTAAATCAAGGTTGGGTAATCCCATCAAAGATAAGCCCCGCAGCTCCTGAACCATCTCAACAATTCATGCTTTAGATACTTACTCATAATGGCAATGTCCATCTTACGGGCTAGTTTCCCATCTAACAGTCAAGGAAATGCAAAATAAAAACAACTGTCTGGCAACTTCTCTACGTTCCTGTAACCGACAGTATAAGAGGCGCTGTTAAGGATCAGCTACCACGGACACCTAAGTCCAACAAGCTTCTATTACGAACAAACCAAACCGCATCCACCTAACGCCCCCATCCCTTTCCAGAATATTACCCATTTTAAGACCATGAAGTTCCAGCCTCAAAGTAAACCCAAAGCCCGAGCTCCCTTACTGGTCCAGCGGAGGAACAGAACCGTTCCAGCAGCGCTGGCACACCACCTGTCAGCGAAGGCGCGGGTTGGCCGTCAGCGTCAGCGAGGGCATCAGCGAGCCCATGGGCGCGGCACGCTTTCAGCGGCCAAACACCAAGAGCCGTCCAAGGCACTGCCCAGTGCTGTTACCCGCCGCCTCGCAGCCGGCCCTGCCTGCCCTCGACGAGCTGGGGGGCTCTGATTCTCACCGGTGAAAGACGCCGAGCGCCAGAACCAGGGGATGTTCAGTCTCCTCCAGTTCTGGGCTGTGTGAAGCTGCAGTTTCTCAGCTGTTTCAGCACGTCCAAGGAGCTGGCTGAATTTTGAAGCCGCCCTGGCTGCTCCGCCCTCATCTTTCCCGCTGGGCAGCTGCAGCAGCTCCCAGTCCCACACTGGGAACAGCGTCAGCACAGGGGACCCAAGCTCAGCAGTTGCTTTCGCCCACAAACAGAGCATCTGCCCCACGTGTTTGAACACTCCCTGTTGCCACACAAACCCTGGTGCTTTCCGAGCTCTGTGGTCACGTACACCAGCAACAGCACATTGCTGAAACTGGTATTTCTTGACTTCACGAGAAGACATGAAGGAGCAAGTTACACACAAAACCAGCCTAGTTTAATTTGTCTCAGTAACACCAGCCAACCAAGTTTAGAAACCTGTACTAATGACAGGGTCCCAGAGCATCTCCCACCCATACCGAGAGGGGGCTACGATGTCTCTCAGCGTAGCCCGATGTTCTTTACTGAACTGCTGGTAATAAAACCCCTGTATTCCTTTCACCAGTGACACAATAAACAACCTAAACTCACACCGAAATAAAACCAGCAAAAGCACTCGACAAACCAGGTGATGGTAAACTGGTATTTCTGTCTGCTGGTTCCTCAGGACTTCCAGTGCTAACAGGCTGTGTTCTCCCATCATTCTGGCGTACACCAGTGACACTTTCCTGCACCTAAACCAGCCCTAATTTAATAAACACTCCAATTCTGCACTCGGATTACTGCAAAATAAGAAACTTGCCTTTATTTGTTTAAAAACAGTTATGGCCACTAGAAGGCAGGTGCTTAAACCATCTGCAGAGTGTGCAGTAAAGACACAGCGGTGTACAGAAACACACAGTGGTTTGGCTGTTCAACAGGGTGTAGCAACACAGAAAGATGAACGTGATATGAAGAGCATCTAATCAAAGAATGGTTTGGGTTGGAAATGAGCAGAGAATAAGTAACAACTTATTCTGTAGAACTGACACAATTGTTTAGGCTGGAAGAGACTTTTAAGCTCCTCGAGTCCCCCTGTTCCCCCAGCACTGCCAGGTCCCCACTGACCCCTGTCCCTCAGCAGCACCTCGACACAAGGGCTGGGAAACCCCTCCAGGGACGGGGACTCCACCACTGCCCTGGCCTTCTTGGCCACCTGGGCACACTGCTGGCTCCTCTTTAGCCGCTGTCACCAACACCCCCCGGGTCCTTTTCCCCGGGCAGTTTCCAGCTGCTCTTCCCCCAGCCTGGCGCATTGCAGGGGGTCGGTGTGACCCAAGGGCAGGACCTGGCACTTGGCCTGGTTGAACCTCATACCACTGGCCTTGGCCGATTGATCCAGCCTGGCCAGACCCCTCTGTGGAGACTCCTGCACCTCCAGCAGATCAACACACCCACCGAACTTCATGTCATCTGCAAACTGACTGAGGGTGCTCTCAATCCCCTCGCTCGGATCACTGATAAAGATTACAATGACCACCTTAGAATCTCCAGCAGACCTCCCCCAGCATGGAGCAGCCACCACTACCACAGGATCCATCCCCACTAGCACTCCGCACAGAGGTGAAGGATCATAAGCACAGAGGTATCTTATCACATCACTGCTCTACCTGGAACAGCTGGGAACACTACCAGAGCTTTTGCGTGGTCACCAAACGTCCACATGGATGAAACACTCCTGAGCAGAAATTACGTTGGAGAAAAATCCCTTCAGATGAGAGAAGAGGCTGGCGTCTTCCACCTGGCAGGATCTAGCAGAAAGCTGCAGATCGCAAGAACCTCACACAAGGCAAGTGCCTCGGGAAGGACATAAAGGTTAACACTCAGCCCGGAACCAAAGATTGCTCAGAGCAAGGGCCCAAGTTAACAGGAGGAATATTTCAGCCCTCATCTACATCCCAAAAGAACATAAGGGAACCACCCCCTTGGCCAACACATCAGGGATTCAGGCTTCAGAACGATTTCCTGAAGAACTCAGAGGAGCTCCCAGCAACGCCACTGTTGTCCTTTCACAAGATAAGTTTACAGTTCAACCAATCCTCCGTTTTCCCAAGAATTATACACAGAAGAGGAAAATGTCATGGTTTGAATTCCGTTTGTTATGGCTTTATCACCCCATGATCACTGCCTGGTGGTGAAATGTTCATTTTAAATGTCACTTACATCGGTTCCCGTCTCCTATAAACCATCAGTGCACAAGAAATACAAATGTATTTTTGCTCTCCTGCATGGAGAAGAGATGTGTGGCAGGGAACAGAGTTAAAACTATCCCAGTAAAAAGGAGATCCATTTTAATCCCTAGTAAGTCCCCTAATCTAACCCGCTCTGCAGCTGCTCAACACTCAGGCTGTGCCAGAGGAGCGGAGACATCAGTGGCTGAAACATTTTCCCTGCTGCTGACGTTCCGCGTGAAAAACAATATTCTGTTTAATTTTCTATCACCTCCAAAACATTTTTGGCACATTTTCCCCCAGGGTAATTCCTGTTTATTATTAGGTTACTGCCTTTAGTATAAAAAAATCAAATTGTTGTTTTAACCACAGAGCAACAACCATCTGTTGCACTTCTGCAGTTCACAGGTAGCGTATTATCAAAACACGCCCAAATCTTGGTAGGACTGAAGTTCCACACAGTTTCAGAGCCTGGATGACCTCGTCATGAATTCACTAACACTCTAAATTCAACAGACCTTCACTCTGTCCTAAGTTAAGATCAACACTTGTCTTTACCTCATGTAAATTATATCTGTTTAAACCCCAGCTGCCACCACCACGGCGGCTTGGGTATTGTCCAGAAGGCAGAAAGTGAAAAGAAACAATCTGAAAGCGTGCAACAGAATTTAAAAGGTGGAAGACGCGAAAGAATTAAAGCTTTTGCATTTCTGTGGTTTTTTGAGGACTTTTCATACCTTTAAAGCTTCTTTTAAGTAACAACAATTGCTTTCCATCAGCTCTAAGCTGGGTTGTAACCTCTGGCATGAGAAAGCAGTTACGCTAATGTGCGCAGAGCTGCGTGTGGCTGCTGAAGCAGCATTCCTCCTCCTCAGCCTTCAGCCCATCAGTCACCACAATCGCACCATGTACAACCCCCTAACAATCCCCCTTTACAGGGGTCCAACGCAGAGCTGTGACAGAAAGCCGATTTGCGGAGTTACGAACCAACTGCTAACAGCCTGGAGTTAGAGCTACCCAATCAACACCGGATTTTCATCACCAATCCCATCACCACAACCACTTAATCCCTGCAGGAATTTCAGCTGCGGGTTTAACTGGTCGGATTGGAAGCAGGGCAGCGGCAGCAGATGCGGACAGGAGGAGTCCAAGGAATCCCCACGGTCGCTCGGACAGAAGATGGTGTGTCGCCTCGTCGGGTTTGACGACAAGGGCATGTGCTTGGCACCTCTATCCGCACAGCCAAACACCCAGCTGTTTTTTGGGGAAGGTGTGGGGTTTTTTTGGAACAGGTATTGCACAAAGCCTGTTTGTACAAGTTAAACTGCCTCCGCACCTAAACAAGTGTAAAAAACCCACTGGGTTACTAAGCAGCTCTGAGAGAAAGAGAATTTAGAAGCATGAAATAAGAGGAGTTGCCCACTCACTTCTTTTTTCTTTCTTCTTGAATTTTCCTTTCTTCTTCCCATGCTCCTTCTCATCATCCGATACTATGTCGGGAGGCTCATGCAAGCTGTCGTGCGGCGGCGAAGGCTCACCGGTGCGGTACAGTCCGGGGAATTTGGTAGGGCTGATTTCTTCGGAGCTGGGAGTCCGCGCCAGGCCCCCGCTGTGCTCCACCCGACGGTGCTCACTGGGGCTGCTGGTGGGAGGCAGGAAGCACTCGGTCATTCTGAAATCCTGATGTCCAAGCGAAATCTTCTGCTACCTGTCCATCACACCTGCAGCAGGGGGAAACCAAAGGCATCATGCGTTATCGGCGTATTTTAAAATGTGAAATAATTCCTACAGTATCCATAGGCAGCTTGCACACTGGCTGCTAATATTTACTATATAATTGTTGTAATAAAATACTTCAAATTTCTGACATAAAACAGATCTGTCTGGAAGCTCACAGTGTTTGGGAACACTCAAGGCAAAGATCATTTCCATCTTTCCCAGCATATTTTATAGATGCAAATGAGAACTTGCCTGGCCTGTCACAATAAGGGGGGAAAAAAAGAGTTAAAGCAAATCCGTCTTCTAATTATCCTAATGCAAATTAAAGGAGGTAGAAAACGAGTAAGTTTTGCTGGTACACAACAGCTCCACATTTGCAGAGGCTCGATCAGATCATGTGCACCCAGATGCTCTGGTTTGCTTGCGAGTTAGGGCCTGACATGAAAATTGCTGAAGAAATTGGAAGACAAAGAGAAGGAAAAAAAAGATTATTTTTTCTTTAGAGATTATTTTTCTACGCCAGTTGCACAGCCTGGCTCTTTGCACAGCCTGGCACTTTGCACAGCCTGGCTCTTTGCACAGCCTGGCACTTTGCACAGCCTGGCTCTCTGCGCAGCCGTGCAGGAGTCGGGGCAAGCATGAGGAAGGCTGAGAGCTGGGGCGAGGTGCCCTGCGCTGCAGACTCGACTTGAGCAAGGGGGCTGCACGGCCAAAAGAAAGAGAAATAAAATGACCCACAAAAGCCACGTTAAACCTATTTCCAGGAGTGTTTTAGTTATGACACGAGTGGAACAGCTGTAGCTGTACATCCAGGTGGAACAGCTGTAGCTTGGTTTTGGCCGTGCTGTTATATTTTTAATTCATTTTAGCGACTCGGTTCCCAGGGTCTCATTGACAGAAAAGCACAACGTGGGCTTGTGCCTTGCCGGGTTCATCGTTATAACCGTGTCCAGCTACGCGGGTCCGCGGGAGGGCTGATGGCTCTAAACGCTCGTCCCTCAGTTCTCCGTAGGCAGAACACGGTCAAAACGTGCTGTCTGTATGGAAGTGTCCCACTGCAGGAGATCACTCACAGAGGGCTTACAGAAATGAAGTCACTCAGAGCAGAATGTGAACAGCAAGACACGGAATTATGATGAGAAACAAAATATTCATGAGGGCTTTTAATACCAGCCATTCTTTATTCTGGCTAAGGCAGAGACACAGTCTAAAAATGGAGATAATGGTGCGCATTTGTACATGCAACAAATGACGACTGCACTTCTGTTTCATATTTTTCATTTTACAGCTTTAAGAAAGCATTAATTTCCTGCATACATCACTTCCTAAGGCTTTAAATGAGAGAGAAAATCCACGGTGCTCAAATTATATCATCAGAATCAGTCTCCTGCTTTCTCCTCCCCTCATTCGTTATTCAGCTGGTTCCTTCTCGCCCGCGGCACACCGCTTCCTTGTGGATAAAGTTACCACAGACTGGCTTGGGTGGGAAGGGACTTCCCAGCTCCCCCAGTCCCACCCCCTGCAGGGAGCAGGGACATCTGCCCCCAGAGCAGGGGGCTCAGAGCCCCAAGGGCCAACC
>NW_010433191.1:44010-51050 GCF_000710305.1 Buceros rhinoceros silvestris
GGGGGTCTCCCCAGAGCAGAGCGGGGCAGAGGGGCAGCATCCCCTCCCTCCAGCTGCTGCCCACGCTGCTGGGGATGAGCCCAGCACACGGGTGGCTTCTGGGCTGCAAGCACAGCCCGAAGTTCTCCCTGTTTTTCCTCTGTTTCTTGTATCTGAGTAGTTATCAATTCCTCTTTTTTCCTGGATATTCTCTGCCATGGTCTTTTGTTTCCTCACGATGACCTACCTCATCTCCTCACCTTGTGCCCATTTCTGCCACTGGCTCTCAGTCTCTCTCTAGTATCACAAGAGGTCATCTTCTTCCTCGCCTCCCTGCCAGCAACAGGCTCCTCCATTCCCACTAGTTCTCATTCACTTGACATTTGATTCTACTTCCACAGAGCTGTTATGTGACAGCGTCAGAGAGTTTCTTGCTCTTCAAGCTTCTCCCCAGACCTAGCTACTCTTTCCAGTATTCCCAAAATGCAGTTATTTGAGCCACGTCCTGCTCATCATGGAGCCAAACCTTCAGAATAACTAAACAGCCTTCACTGAAAATGTGTGGAATTGTGACCCGTCCTCCGTTCCCCCAGGAAAAGGCTTAAATTAGAAGGGATTTTAACCATGGAAAGCAGAAGGTATGTCCTTAACACAGACCTCCTGGCTATCACGTCACCACCATCTTTCAAGACCATACACCAAGCGCGGGAACGTGGGTTGGGGAGGGGAGGGGAAGGAAGATGCCTGCCAAAACAACGTGTTTTTCCGAGCTTTATTTTTGACAATAACCCAACTCTTTGACAAAAAAATTCAGCCTGAGCTACACATCTAGTAAGCAAAGAATTAATCAGCTGAGGTTTGGAAAACCCATAGAGAAGTGAAGACGGAGAGACAAGACAGCCAGCTTTGATGGATCTCACTCCTAACAGTGTGTCATCTAAGCCACCACGAACACATGCCTGAAAGACCACGCTCGCAGCTCGTTCGCCCGGTACTGAAGGCTCCAGTATTTGTTTTGCACCGAGTCTGCACTGACTTTGTGCCTTGTAACCAACTGCAGCAGCAGAAGCAAACTGGAGCAGGCGATGGCACGCACAGATGTTGTTTGTAAAGCTGCTGGGCGGAGTGAAGGACACGGGGAATTTTTCTGCAGCAAGCATTACGCAAGACCACATCTGAAGCATGGTGGGTGTCCCCAGCTCATCCCATTTTGCCACCCGCAGACACACTCCAGAAATCTGGGTGTCAGGCTGGGAATTGTCCCAGGCAGTCAGTAACCAAAGGATGGGGGCAGAGTGGGAACGCGCCCTCGGCTCCCCAAACCTGCTCTATGGGAACCACCCAAAAGTGAGCCCCAGAAGACAGCGGTGCCTCATCCCCTGGGCCTTCAGTCCACGTAACGTGTGGCTGCGGGTGGCTGTCGGCCACGGCAGCAGCTTGGGCACAGAACAAAGCTTTTACCAGCTTAAAGCTAACAAACCATTCTTGGTTTACTCAGACCGCTCTGAGGTTTTATGACGGCAATGAAACACAACAGCTGAAGCTGTGTTTTGAAATAAAAAGATGCATTTTTTTAAAACAGACTGAAAAGCTTATTATAAACCACTGCTGCCACTCAAACACTTCTTAAACCGAAATGCTGCCACGCAGCCGAACAGCAAAATGACATCAGAGGCCATCATTTCAGAGAACGGATGGCAGCCAGGTACATAAACTGTGCCCTCTCCCTTCTTTAATAAGGCAACACGGAGAACGGAGACAGCAAAGGGAGGGAAGTGCTTCATGCAGACAGGTAAAGCAAGTTTAACATTTCACAAGGCATCACACAAACACAGCGCTGAGTAACTCCCTCGTCAGTCAGGCGCTCTTCATCACTGAAGAGCCGTGGGAAGGGCTTTGGCATGATGTTGTGGATAAAGAGAAAACAAATTGTTGAGTAGGACTCAGCTCCGAAACCTGAACTGACTTTTTGGGATGAGGATGTCAGAAAATGGGTAGAGCCCTGCAACGACAGCACCACCCATAGCATTTTGAGCCCTGCTCCGAGAGGCCGCACCAGCTCAGCAGTCACGATACACAAACACACAAACTCCTCAGCTCTCGGTCTTAACATTTAACGTTTCATTGCTTTACACTGCATCCTTCTGAAGCAACAGGCAGAAGGTCTGGACTCCGCATCACAAGGCAGATGGGCACAACAACGAGGCCGGATGGGTCAGCTACCTGCATCGCCTCTGCTACTGCCCACCCAGAGAACAGCTGCTCGCTCTTCAGACTCCTTGGGAAATGCTGGCACTGGTCACGATTCGCAGTCTTAGCCCCTGTGCCTCCTGCTCCTGATTCCCACAGTCTTGCCACCACAAAGTAACCCAACACCAGTTCCTCCAGTAATGGTACTCAAGCCCAGGACATTAGTTTCCTGGTCCGTGGTCTGGTCCCACCACTTCCCAGCCTCAGTCCCTCTCCGTTAGCTTCTTCATTCCCCTCTCCAGCAGCCCAGTGGCTCCAGCATCATCTCCCTCACAACCTGCTCCTCACCACGCGGCTGTTCAGCAGCCAGACCTGTGCCGCTTCGGTTTCACCGTTCCCCTTCCCCTCACCCAGCGCTGCAGCTAACCTCACCTTCTGGCTGCACACCGTTTCCCAGCTTTCCCTCGCCACCCTCTATTTCTCCCGTGCTCAGTTCTAATTAAGCCTTCCCAAAATTATGGTCCACCCATAAGTAAGGAAATCTAGGAGGTCTCCTCCGGCCAAACGCAGGTTTCCCCTCTAAATTACAAAGAGCATTAAAAAGGTTTGCCTGACTGCCAAAGTACTTTTTATTCCAGAGAAGAGACGTTCTTCCCTGCTAGCCCCGTGCTCAGAACCAGGCTGAAGGATTTGGTTAGTGCTTTTTGTTTAGATTTTTAAAGAGTGGTCTAAGAAACCCGCCTTCTCAGCCCGAATGAACACGGGCTAACTTTGGGTAAGGGCTGAACTCCTGAGCTGGACTGAAGAACACAAACTGTCCTGCAAATGCGCTTCTGAAAAACACCACGCTGTACAACGCGTGTCATACCCACCGCTGCCTAGTCTGGCCTGAAGTCACGGAGAACATTCCACTCCAAGGCCTTCTCCGTCCCAGAAGGAAGTGTTTTCTGAAAGTATTGTAACAACACACAAATCTTTAGGGTTAAAACTGTGAAAAAAAAATTTTTTTGTGCCCTACATTGAATTATTGCTACCAGGCACTGAACACAGATGAAGAGATCTAGAAATTATGGGCTGTCGCATGAACTGACCACCCCACAACATAAGGAAAAACAGAGCGGAGCCTTGCCTGGATCTCTCCACAGCGTGATACCTGACACAGATGATCCGTTTCCGTGTATGATTCTTTTTTGTGTTTAAAACCCTGCATGTCCCAATGTCACAGGTGAATTATATCCAATTTTCAGGGACTAAGAAATTAAAATGGAACTGTGGTGGTTGAGATAAAACTCATTTTACTGCAACAGCAGGAAGAAAAAGTAAAGACAGACTTTGATCTAGAAAAACTGTTTATACAACAGTGTCTCCGATTATTTTTAGTGACTATTTGCTAACTACGTCTGTGTGCAGCAGCTTTGTCTGTGGCTTAAAGAGTCCCATGTTTCAGTGAGCTCACATCAGTGGCTCCTGACTCAGAAACCAAAGTGCGGGTCCCCCCTCAGGCCTTCACTGGTGGTTTTATCAGGCCCACATTGAGTAAATCAGCTGGAGACTGGCTTGCACACCCACATTTTCCCGGTGGGTAGAAGAAAATGTTGCCATGCTCCCAGTTTTTAGCAAAGCCTTATTGTCTTTGCAGTTCTACCCAGCACAAGATCGTTTTTCTGGTGGAGCGTATTTCCTTTGGAGATCTGGTCTGAGCTGTGCCAACAAACTCATAGTTGTACTGATCCATGTTACGTCCACAGCAGCACAACCTGCTGGAGCAGAAGCCACAGTCTGTCAAACTCATGCTATATCTAAAAGAAAATCATAGATATTTATTTTTTACCATGGTATCTAAGTTTCCACACAAGAAGAGGGCTGTATCACCTCCTCTTTGCAGATGTAATCCCATCAGCACTGACGCTTCATCAAGACCACAGGAAGCGCTGAGCCTTTCTGGGCATTTCTCAATTTTCAGTTGTTTTTTTCAGTGCCATATGCAGCAGGGATTAAACAAGTCCTGTTTCCCACCTCCGCCCCAGATTCGCTCAATACCCAAGGGCAAACTCAGTGTAAATACTTATAAGATCGGCAGATTATTAATGATGATTAACACGGCCACCTCCAGGGCTGAGATGTTGCAAAACGTCCCGAACCTTTGCACACACACGTTTGTGAAAACCTTCACAAACACGTTTGCGGGAGGGTGTGGCACCCCCCAGCTCGGGGCGGCAGCTGGTCCGCAGGGCTCCTCTCGGCAGGGAACGCCGGGAAGTAGTAAAGTAAAGGCTTCTGCAGAGACAACTAGGGCAACTGATGCAACTTCGCCGCTGGTCTTTTGGCAGGGTAAACAGATATTGGCATCTTCCAAGACATGTTTGTGAAAGTCATTGCCTGGAAATTAGTTCTTCTTAATTACCTTTGTTGAGGAACTTGGATTCGAATCTTCATCTCAGTACGTCAGTCACATTAATTTACTGAACCATCTAGACACAAGCTCAGAACTCCACATATTCATCACTTCCCTGCTCAGCTGGGAGTCCCACTTCACCTCCGATGACGACTTCTGAAATCCTTTCCCAAAGATGACTGATAAAAACCCGCCTGATGGCTGCTGGTATGAGTTGTATAAATTCTGGAAAACTTCAGGCTGAAAGCCTCAGAAACACAACCTGTGAAAGAGCTCTGGACCCAAGATCAGCTGGCAAGTGGCCAGCCAAGCGAACTTACAGAGTTTGTAAAGATTAAAACATCTAAAGAACAAGAAAGGCTAAAACCACTGGACTGAAATAATCCCGGGAGTATCTGGGTATGTGTATTCATCAGCTGTAGGGTTCTCCCCTCAGGCTCTCACATTTTTAGTCCACTCAGTCAATTAAAAATATCCCACCCAAAATAAAACGCTCTTTAGGCTATCTAAGAACAGCATGACTGAAAATTAAGACCGGAGGGTGCCGGACAATAGATTTATTTGAATCCCATTAGAAAAAGGATGATAAAATGAAACAAAAATATTTTTTATGTAGACATAACTCAGGTGGAGCGCTCTACACCGCTAGCAAACGTACGACACAACATGAATCTACATTTATTTTCCTTCAACGGGAAATTTCTTTTCCTTAGATATGAAATAAATAATCAATTTCCCAGCACTTAAAACCAACAGGCAGATGATGAACTATTCATTAGGAGCAGAGTAATGAAGCGATTGCCATCACACTCTTCAATTATTACATCAGAACGACTGCGTGATTTAATTCTGCACACATCTCATCACTGAAAACTAAACACAACGGCTTCTCTCCTAATGTCTGCTGAAGCTGGGCTACACACCACGCGAATCTGCGCTATTCAGCAGCTCGCTGCAGGTGTTCAGATGTCCATTATTATTGTTCCAGCAACTGGGGAGCACTTTTTCTTTATTTATTATGGTAAAACCCTGTGTTTATTAAATAATTAGTTGCTATTTTTCAGTCAGGATGTTATGCCAAGCTGCTTCTGGAAGAAACTGGGACATGCAGCTGCTGCGAGCCATCCCCCACTTCCCACTGCAGCCTAAAAAAAACCAAAAACTGGACCCACGGAGCACCAGATTCCTCGTCCAGAGACGAAGGTTTGCTGCTGCCATCATCAAAGGCTTTTTACTCTTCCAGCCCAACTATGGGCTCATTTGATACATTTTTTTTAGCAACAATCTGAAAACTGTGGTCCAAGAGGCTCAGGTGAACAGCAGAGCGCTGAGGAATCCTTGAGGTGAAAATCTGAAGCTGGCACAAAGCAAACCACAACTTGTTTTAAGGGTATTGAATCATTCACGGCTTCCAAATAATCAAGATTTCAGAGAAAAGTTTAGCAGATTCCACCAGACGTACAATAAAATCAAGGTAAACGTCATTCTAGACTTCATTCTGGCAGTTTGAGGCCAACTACATGACACCAAACTCTACAGGAGGGAATAAGACTTCATTTGTTGCTATCTGTTGCTGAGCAGCAGCATCTTCCATGTTAGTCTAAACCAGCAGCGTTTACTCAGAAAGCATTCCAGCCTCTTCTGCAGGAAACCCCCCCTTCCTTCTCCGAGTAACCACAATCAGGTACCAGGAGGTTTTTATAGTGAAATCCTTACTTTGGGGGGGAAAAAAAAAACCCCAAACCAAACGGCAAAACATGCCCTTCCCCCCGTGAACACACCTTAACTATGACAGAATAACGCCAGAGTTATCTACCTGGAGTATATTTAATACCTGGAGTATTAACACACCGAGGCAGCTTCTACTGCAGATGGGGGAGGACTGAAGAATGCAACCTCTTCTCTCAAAGGTAGCGATGAGATCCCTGAACCCAGGAATGTAAAGTCCCCTGCTTCTCTGTAATGAACATCCTACTTTTGACCTGGCTACCTAGAACATTAATTATTTTTTATTATTATTCCTCATTAATCTCAGGGACTCTGGGAATCCAGCCACCACCACTGCCACGAACAGACACTTTCCAATTACCACTGTGAACTGCTGGCATTTTCTCTGGCGTTTTTTTAACATGCATTGAACCGTTTTGGTTGGAAAGGACCTTTAAGCTCATCCAGCCCAGCACTGCCAGGTCCGTAAGCACTTAAAAGTAAGATGTGCTTATAGACACCACTATTAGGTCGGAACCACAGCACCCTTAGTACCTGTTAATCGCACTAGATGCAAAAGAATGACAATAACGGTAGAAGTTTTGGGGGTTTTGAGGAACATGAATAATAAGCCCCGACCTCTCCCCACGCCGCCCCGAGCCCACAGCCCAGCTCTCCTCCAGCCCGAGCCCGAGCCCCACCAACCCCGCACGACCCCAACACCGGGCGCGCAAGCAGCCCGGAGCCCACCCGGGGCCACACGGTGGGG
>NW_010433192.1:0-7218 GCF_000710305.1 Buceros rhinoceros silvestris
CCGGCTTTTATTGTGAAATGGTGATGTCAGGCAGCTCCTCCAGCCGCTCCGCAGCGCTGCCCGCACACCGTCACCCCGCACCGGTACCTGTGCCTGGCCATCCCCGAGCTGATGCCTGCCCAGCGGAATATGTTTTCCAAAATCCTTTCGGCTGCCATCAGCCTCCTGCTTGCTCATTTGCAGCATCTCCTCTGCTCTTTGATGCAGTTCATTCCAGGTAAAATGCATAAACGAGCAAATCCTCCTCTCCCATCCTCTCGGACGGGGCTTTCCTGGTGCTGATACAAGCGGCTGCTGACACAGGTTGGTAGAGTAATTTCATTTTTATCGATCAGAAATTGGGACCTAAGCAATGTGAAGAGTTTGCCAAAAGCCAGAAATTCGCTTATTTACTGGGAAGGTAAACAGGAGAGGCAAGTGCAGTGCACAGATTGCTGGGATTACTAGCAGCCACCGATGGGCGAGGGCTGGAAAACCAGCAGGCAGCAGATTCTCTCTGCAGGGAGCCTGAGACGTGTACGCGGCTGTGAAAGGGAGAGTCCTATTTAGAGCAGCGACATTGCTGAAGCTTTGATCTGAACGTGCGAGCGGGAGACTGCTCCAAGGCGGTTTGCATCTCCGCTGAACTCAGCAATTTGTGCCATCATCGCACAGCTGGAGCTTTCTGTCTTTGTTTTTTGTCTGAGAATGAAATAGGAACCAGTAAAAATCATGGCACTAAAGATCACCAGAATCTCTGTTTTGATAGTGTTGGTGGCGATGTTTTCCTCCCCTCTACATTCAAAGGATTGCTTCTGGGGTATCCCAGGTCTGAAAGGATGCTGCCTTCTTGTGCCACCCTAACACATCCATGGATACAAATTTAGGCACCGTCCCGGAGGTTTCTTTTGCACTGCACGTTACTAAGTTTGTGTAAGGCGTGTGTCATCAACTACATCTGTGAGACAGAAGTCAGAAACTTCAGAGGCAGAGCAATTAATGCGAACTAAATGACCAAATATTAAGTCTAGCATTGGGAAACTTAAATAAAACAACCTATGGTATTAGCATTTCACAGTGTGATAAAGAACCTTCCTGCTGGGAAAAAAGCCTCTACACATAAATTTATGATGTTCTTTTGATCTCCTAGCAGATTGCAACAACTGCACCATCGTGTTTAAACTGGGGCTTTCCACTAAATCTAAATTCACGTGCACTCTCTCTCGTTATGCTTTGAAACTAGTGCATAGGAACATGAAGAGCTGGTTTCTTGTCTTGATTACCTGAGTGACAGGAAAAGCCTGCAAATTTCCTTGCCTCGTTTTCATCACCTTCTTGAAAATTACAGATTTTCCCTGGCTTTTAGTAAAGTCTTCTCGAAAAAGCTTGCTGATTTAAAATCGTCTCAATTTAGCTAAAAGGTGAGAATGTAGAATTATGAAAAAGAAACCCTTCTATTATTTGTTCAGGCATTTGAGTGAAACTCTGATAATAAAAGAAAAAAATCTGAATAAAATTTATTCCATCTGATACGGTTCCTGTGACACCAGCAAAATCTTCCTAGCTCGCCAGTTGTTCCTAGCGCCTTTCTAGGGTAGATGTTCCAGCGACTTGATTGTGTAAGTCAATAGTTATGAGAGAAATCATGTTTTCTTCATGTCAACAAAAGAACATGCCTGAAGCATAGAATCTAATTCTCTATGTGTCTTCGGGAAATCAGCAGACACTTCACTTGCAGCTCACATGTGCAGTTCACAGTGGCTTTTCTCCCTTTTCTCGCTTTGACAAGCCTTGCTCCGCTCCTTTCCCCTGCTCCTTTTCTCCACTCCTTTTCCTTGCTCCTTTTCTCCATTTCTTTCCCCCCGTGTTTTCTGTCACTTCTTTGCTGTTCTTTGCTTCTTTGCCTGTTAGCAAGGAATTGGGTGGCTGAGCCCCTGACAATGGGAAATCTGCAAGCTGGACGGAACAAGGAGTCAGGTACCGGCACTTCCCAGCGGACACAAGGCAAGTGCAACAACCTCGGTTCAGAACTCGGTGTGGACACTCAGCTGAGCTGAGGGCTTCGGCTCTGGGGAGGGCAGAGGGTGCAGGCTGGAGCCTGGGTGGCAGAAATCAATAGCTACACCCATTTCAGTTGGGGTGGGGGGTGATTTTCTGGCCCTGTTCTTCCAGTTTGTGATTTACAGGAACCATCATGTAGCCTGCATCTTGTGCCAGAGGATTTCCAAACTGGCTGCACGGTTATTCTGAATTTGCAGGAATTTCCAGGAAAAACAGGATTCTTGCTTCACTCTCCCTACTTGGAGAATGCAGTTTACTAAATCTCTCCTCAAGCCTGGTCCTGTATGTTCTGCTGAGTCAAGCAGTGAGACTGTGCAGTTGCATGTGGAGATAAATGTGGGGTTTGAATCCAGAGGTTTCCAGGCTTCCCTGGACAGAATCCCAGGTCAGCCTGATCTGAAGGCTGTTACCAGCTGTGATGCAGCCAGGGCAGCTGCCCCGAGCTGGCTCACAGGTGCCTCCCATCCCCCAAACCTCATGCTCAGTATAAAGGGGGCTCTTCCTTTTCCTTTTCTGCCTTTCTCCATCTCTGGAGGGGTTCACTTACTGTTCAGCTCCTGTGGGCTGTTTTCCTGTTTATTGTGACTGCTGTATGTCTGCTCGGCTGAGTATATCTTTGCTCACTTCATACTGGTATTAGTTCTGCTGTTTCATTAAATCTGTTCTCATTTCAACCCTTTGTCATTGCCTTTTCCAATTCCCCCTCCTCAGCTGGGGAGGGGCTGTTAGAGCAACTGCTAGAGTTTAGCCCTGGATGTGGGCTGAACATAGACAGTAGGTGAAAATCAAAATGGATTTGCTACAGCCACTGTGATTACAATTTTGTGGATAGCAAATGGCTTCTGTGCTTCCTCCACCCCCTGTTAAGATTTTCTGTCCTACCCACTGCTTTTTACAATTTAATGTCTATTTAATCGCTACCTTACTCAAAGCTGATTGACTGGCTTTTTCTGTACAGGAATTTCTTTCAAGAGCCTTGTCCTTGGTTTTGCTGTTTCTGGATATAAATAATCAATGCCAGCTTGTGACAGGCAGAGGAACTGGGGCACACCGCTCTTTGTATGGAGACAGCACATAAACACACAATGCTGGTCTGGGATAATTATGGAGGAAAGATTTGGGGGAAAAAATTACAATGCTGCATTTTGCAGTGCCTCTGCTCTGGTGTACTAAAGGAAGTTTAGCTGCTAAGCCTATTTTTAAAGATCTGAGGTAAAATGGAAATTACCGTCCAGCGATGAGGTTGTTGATGCGGCAGGTTGTAATCTTGTGCTGATTTTCAGGTGTTATGTTTAAGCAAGCCCTGTGGAGACAGTAGGGCCTTTGATTTATTGCTTATTCGAGTTCTCCCATCTTGGAGTGTAGCCTGAACAGGAGAGCAGGGTCAGTATTGGAACTTATCGATATGTTGTGCAGCATTAAAAACCAGTGTGTCTTCTGTATTTTGCAGTGATTGATGTTGTTTGTGTAGCTAGATGTTGCAATAAATTAAGCTTATCTGACAGTTTCACCTTGCTTACACTTGTTCAAGAACAGTGTATTCAAGTCAGAGGTGTTTGTGTTCCATCTGCGCAGGGCGTTTTGGAGTAGGTATGAAGAAATGCAACAGGTTTTAGTATGAAACTATGATTAAACTTCGAGGGTAGACTTTACTCAGTTTTTTTCTGAATAGGGAAGAAGTGTAGGATGTTTAGCTGTGGTGGGTTTTTTCTTTTTTTAATCACAGCTACAATGCCTCATATTAGCAACGAAAGCAGTTCCTTTGATGTGTTTATTCTGTATTGTACTGTCCTCCTGCTACTGATTGAATCTCAGTCCTTATAGAAAAAAAAAAGGGCAAGCTGCATTAAGTCCCTGCAAGGAACCTGTCTGACCACATCACCAACCTCTGTGTTCCTCAGGTGCTGTGTTTCTTTGTGGACAGTGGTCAGGAAGGGACTCCCTGACATCTCGTTTCCAGAGCAGAGCAGTGATGTGCAATATTGAGGCAGTTTACGTAATGCAAGGAAAAGACACATTTTTTTGTCTTGTGCGGAGTTTAGAGGAGGTCATTGCTTATTTTCGTCTTCTGTTTCTTGTTCTGAATCTCTTAATCTCTTCAGAGCAAACCTGCTTTTTTTTTCCTTTTGGGGGTGGAGGGATGTTTCTTATTTCTCGTGTTCCTTCCCTCCTGGCTTTTCAGAGTTGTCCTGGTTGCCATGTTTCTGAAAACTTCTGTTTTGACTCATCTGAGTACCGTGGTTTGATTACACTTTGCATGCATTACTGTCAGGATCTTCGGTTCGTTTGAGTGGTTCCCAGAAGGAAAGATAGTACATCGTGTTGCTGTGCTTGTTTCTTTCTCTCCAGTCTGATGGGACAGGGTATTAACAAATTATATTATACATATGTATAGTATATATAACATTCTTCTTGTATATAGCCTGTTCTCAGGCACTTCCTAGACTGTCTCAAAATGAATTCTAACTGGATCAGATTGCAGGAAGGATTACTGAGATGATCATGTGAATGCCAAGGTTACCACAGGAGATGGAAAACGAAAAGAACTTTGCTTGATTAGCTTAGGAAGTGATACGATTCCTCACTCTAAATATAACATGTGGTAAACTCAAGAGAGGGAGAACCTCCAAAGCCCCCTAACTGCTGACAGAAGAACAAGGGAGACAAACTGTCCTCTGAATGAAGTCCCTCTGTAAGTTCAAAGGACTTTTCTCATCATCTGGGCAGTCAGCAGTCTTCCAGAGCGGGGCTAAGTGCCAGGAAACATAGTCACTTTTAAGATAGATATTTTATATATATACACACACATATATATAAAACTTTCTGGAACAGCAGCTGGAGGGAGATGACCCTTGAGGTCTTTCCCAGTCCTGTTCAGGCTCCCACGTGCAATCCATAAATTCTCATGTGCAATTCCGCTGCTCTCCAGCAAGTTTCAATGTAGTGCTGTCCTTGGTCTTTCCATCTTTGTTTTTCCACCTTTGGGTGCAAAAGTGTCTCTTTAAGGACACATTGCTCTAGCTTTTTCTGCTTAACAAATCATCTTTACAAAATGTAGCTCAGTCTCCTGAAGTTGTATCCTGCAGATACTGATGGCAGTCACTAAAGCTGCCAGATGTTTGTTGGTAAGAAAACCTCTCCTTCCTCATGTCTAAGGAAATACCCTGAATCCCTAGTATTGGCATCAGACTGAGTGCTTCATATAGGATCTAATCAGAACTTACTTGAATTTTAAGAGGGAGAAGATGGTGGTGGTTTGAGGTTAATTTCTTTAGCGCTACAGGCTGAATTGTTTGTCTAGCTGACTTAGCATATCAAAGATCTAAAGAAGGATTTGAGGATTGGAAAGCCAGAGAACTACATTGAAGGGATCTTGCAATTTCCCTTCCTGCATGCCTAATGCCCGTTCTGTTTGTGGCTGTTCTAAAGAAGCAGGCATAGAAAAACGCTGTCTGCCAAGTCAGACAGAGAGTGTCTTCTGCAGATAACTCTCCTCTCCGGAATAGCACATTTCCTCTGTAGGTGTAAACATGTGGCTTCAGAGGCTCGCAGGTAATTTGTGCAGCAGCTTCACTTAATCACCTGGATTAAAGAATGCAGGCTAGAAGAAGCAGTGGTGAAAGTGACTAACTAGTATAAGCAGAATGAGTTGCGACATCAGAAAATCAGAATGAAGTTCCAGATCAGTCTGGACTCTGTGCAGCGTGTGTCTTGTCTGCACTGCCCCGGCTCCAGCGCGGATTTCTGTATGCCATGCTGTCCTTTCTCGTCAGTGTTTCACTTGCAGCGAAATCTCCATCAGTCCTGGTTTTGGTTCAGGACTCTTGCAGGGAGGATGGAGCAGTGTAGCAAAGCAACTCTGCTGACCTGTGGATGTGAAGCCCTGCTAGGTGAGAAGGTGATAGCACTGGGAGGGAAGGCAACAGCCTGTGTACTTTCTAGGTAAATCCACCTCCGCAGCTAAAAGGATTGCTGAAACAATCCCTGTGTTGATGAGGCTTTGCAAGGCAGGCTGCTGGAGCCAATAACTAACTGTGCTGTTAGACAGCATTCCAATCACTTCACGCTTTCTTGATGCTTTTGTCCTGTAACTAGCCGAGTAAGGGGGATGTTGCATTCAAACAAGAGCATCCACCAGCAATTATCCTTTTCTGCTCTTGCATATTTACTTACTAAGTAACTCTGTTTAATCTGTTTTGTCCTGCTCTGTAAATGTATTTCAGCTCAGTTTCATTTGTGTTCTTCCTGTTTTTCCTTTTTAACTGAGCAGCGGTTATTTTGAGGCTGTTTCAGGGGCTTTTTTTGTGCAAGGGGAAAGCCAGTGAGTGCCTTTTTGAGCCTCTGTAATCAAGCAGTACTGGTCAGTTTGCGAACTGACCGGTGTGCCTTTGAACTTCTGGTTTACTGCATTTCAAGTATCGCCAGCTTAGAGTCCCCCACGCGCAGTGTAGAGACAACATGACAACCTGGATCCCAAGACTGTGGGTTCCTTAACACCATGTTCATAACGTTTGTTGTGTAACAAGCTATGGCTTGCCTAGGTTTAGAGTAGTCCCCTGGGACTCCTCTGGGATGTTCTTCTTGGTGAGCTGCTTTTTTTTTGTCTTTCTAGAAGACCCTTTGTCCTATGGGCAGAAAAACTGTGGGCTTTTTTTTAAATTCAGTGGAGGATGTTATCCAGTTTTGTTAAAAATAACACATTGTTTTGAAGGAATCCAATGTCACAGATACATCTCTTCCCAAACTCCCCAGCTGGGAGATCCTGCATTTTGGCTGACTGTTCAAGTCAAAAGCATAATAGTATGAAATCCCTGTGAAATAGTCGGCATTAAGAAAACCATGCATTAGCTTTAGCTACAGAAAGAAATGCTGCTCCTTACTGTGAGCAACCTTAGAGGACAATTTTTCAGTGCTGTTTCAGAAACCCTTGGTTAAACCCAGCTTGGATTAAGTCCTAGCCAGAGGTGTCTGAGGCAGCACTGACCATGATTTGACCTGGATACCGCCTCTAGTTAGACTGAGTGTTGCCGCATTGGTGACTTTTGTCCACAAGCAGCAGTGAGGATAAGAATCAATAATTAACATGGCTATAAATATTAAAGGCCAAACACTCACGACTGAAAAGTAGAAAGACTTTAGGAGGATTTTTAAATGCAGCAGAAGTGAAAAAGCTGGCAG
>NW_010433192.1:7341-21241 GCF_000710305.1 Buceros rhinoceros silvestris
GCTGAAGTCTCGCAATCTTTCCGATGATGTTTTGTTCCGCGGTGTTTTTCTGCACCCTGCTTTGTTTGGGAACTCCTCGGGTGGTGGTTGATCAGACTGCAAGGCCTGGGAAAATGTCCAGGTGTCTCTGGTCTCCTTTGTCTCTTAACTCACTCATGATTATGATGGTGATGGTGAAGCTGGAGGGTGTTTCAGAGTGCAGTTTTCTGAGGTGCGCCCAGCTGCGCCTTTGGCAGGACGGTTGGATAAAGGCAGCATACGCTGTGTGAAGAGGAGCTTGGGCATCTCTCTGCTGGTGGCTTTGGTCTGCAGCAGTGAGTCCAGCTCCTTTCCGTGGCTTGCTTCAGCAGACTGCTTGTCAGAAATCACTGGGGCTCCCCCACAGCATCGCTCTGTATCATCCCAACTTCGGACACTTCTTCTTGCAGCCTTGCAGGCTTTTATAATAGATGCCTGTGTGTTGCTCACCCTCAGTTACTTCTTGAAATAAATTCCAACTATATGCCTCTTGAATTAAAATAATTTTACTCTTCTTTCCTGTCGTTGTGTATTTTATCACCTCCTTTGGCCTGTGGAACAGGTGTCCCTAGTGGATTAACTACAGGAGAGTTAAATCCACTGGATTTTCAGCTCCCTGTGTATGTGTGGGGTATTATGGGAACACAGCTTTAGTTTGAATATCCACTATGGCTTGGCTGCTTGCAGAGTGCTGAATGCTGTTCTCCTGGACACCCAAAATCAAGCTCTAGCAATTCTCTTTTATTCAAGTGAAAATCTTAGTTCTCTGCTTTTTGTTTTCACTGCTTTCTCTGCAGGTTTAAAGGATTTCCTGCCCAGCCCATCAAAAGAGCAAATTGCCTTCCACAGCACCAAGGGTTTGCAATGCATCGCGCCCTTAATAGAGTCGGTAGAGGAGACTCCTCAGCCCATCCCAGCGAAGATCAGAGGACATATTCCCAGATGGATTCATGGCAATCTTCTAAGGAATGGTCCTGGGAAGTTTGAGTTTGGTGAGGAGAAGTAAGTCTAGGTTTGGTGAGTTTAATGATTCTGGCCTGGACTCTGCCTAAATCTAAAGGGGCCACTCCACCCCTGCCCCAAATCTCTCACCTCTGTTTGGAGCACCTCAGAGTTTATTTTTAAGCATGGCAAGGAAGAAATGATGTTAACCACTCTCTTCAGAACACTTGCTCCGTCATCTGGAAACTCCCAGTGGGCTCACTGAAAATAGGAGCAAGGTTAACTTATTAAGGTTGGAGGAGCCGAGTCACAGAGAGGCTGTGACCTACTCAGAAAGATATAATAAGGGAACAGAGCCAGGGATTAAAGTATCCACACTCCTAGTCCTTTGTCATTAACAAAAGTCCATCCCACGAGCCCTCTGAAATCCGGGGCAAGATTTACGAAGTTGGTTGCACTAAATTGTGTGAGTTGCTTTAGAAGCAAATCCATCTCATTTGAAAAATAATATATTAAAATATTTCGAGAAGGCAACTACTCCCTTTGGCTTGGAGTCTGCCATTCCAGCTAACTGGCAATCCTAGTGCTTCCTCCAAAACAGCTGATGGCAGCAACTGGCAAAGGGCCGTATTTTCAGAGACAGACCATAAGGATTTTTCAAAGTCTCAGAGATCTCTCGTTTTGGAGATAACAGCAGCCTGCAAACAGCTGAGAGCTAAAGGCTCCTTCTTGTGCGCTTGGGCTTTCAGTAATAATTTCTCTTCTGGTTGTACAGTAAAGCACAATTTCTATCCCCTATGCAGAAATCTGCAGAGTCATTGGTTTACCAGTCTGGACTATTTTCCCCCAAAGTTGATACATAACATTTTCAGAAGTCCCTGAGGTCCAATTTCAACAGTAATACAAGGACCCCAAATTTCCCTGAATGTCAGAGTCTAACTTCAGGTCCCACAGCTGCAAATACACTTCATTTGTTGCACTCTGTTAAAATGTTTTCCCAGACTTATCACAAGGCTCTGCATGTTCAGGTGATCCTGGGATCTGAGTGTTGGTGTTTTACAAACAATAATAACCCTAAAGGCAAGAGGGGGCAGTGTAGCAGAACGTCGTACAGCGCCCAACTCTTGTTTTCTTATGTGCCTCTTCCTGAAGATTTAACCATTGGTTTGACGGCATGGCCCTGCTGCATCAGTTCCAGCTGGAGAACGGCACAGTGACGTACCGGAGCAAGTTTCTGCAGAGCGGTGCCTACCTGACCAACAGCCAGCAGAACCGCATCGTGGTCTCGGAGTTCGGGACGCTGGCAATGCCAGACCCATGCAAGAGTGTCTTTGAGCGTTTCTTGTCACGCTTTGAGATGCCACGTAAGAGGGTTTCTAAGAAATAAGAATGTTCTGAGATTTTCTTGGGGACCTTGTGGTTAGATTTCAAGGGAGGTGTGAGGAAGTCTGGTAGGCCTATTCCCAGCCCATGTCTGTCTTAGAAGATGACCCCTTGGACCACCACCACCAAACCCACAAGCTGGCGTCTGACTTAGCTGGGAGAGGCACATTCAGTTCAGTGTTTAGTGCCACTTCAGCTCACTCGATTCCAGCTGTATATTTCCAACAGAAATATTTCCCCAAAGAACACCCTGTGCAGTCCTGATTAATAAGCATTAGTCTGCTGTTCTACCTGAGACAGAGCTTTGCCCTTAAAACGCCTTACCTTGCTAAGCTTGTAGGGTAAGTGGGCTAATCCTTCCCTTCCTGTACTAAGATGCAGCAGATAGGAGTGGGGTGAGAGACGGTGTTGCACAGGAATGCAGGACCACTGCCTACAGCATTCTGTGTACATCAGGAAAGAAATGGCTTAAATGCAAATAAAGTGCTTTCCCCTAAAATCGGAACAGACCTAAAGTTTGCAGCTTGTTACTCGTGTAGGATCCATGTCCTCAGAAGAAATGTCAGGGCAGGATCCATCTTCTCTGTTCTCCTCAGAACAGATAGCTTCACTTGCTGCTCTGCCTAGCTCGCCAACTCCCCTGGGGCTTTCCCAATACATTTCAGAACTAGCTGTGTGCCCTGATCATCTCTCCCTAGCTCCTGCACACCCTTGTCTATTTGACTCTTCACACACGTGTAGGCTGCTCCTCACTACAAGGCAGCCTGTCCTCTGGGCTGTTCCTACACCAGCATGAGGCTCCATGTTCAACTCGCACACAGTGTTCAGCTGAGGGGGAATTGCTTTTTCCTCAGCTATTCTCAGCCACCTGGCTGGTGAGTCCTAGCTCCCCTAGGAGTAGCAAGAAGAGCTCTGACTGTTGTCCATGTGTAGTCCTCCAAAGGTGTCTCCCCGACTGAGTCTTAGAGAGAGAGAGAGACTAGGGAAGAAGCAGCATTCCCTGTCACACAAATAGTGTCCCTGCTCTCCACTCAGACCGAGCTGCAGCTTCAAGTCTTGACCCTTGTTTCCAGTGGTGTAAATCAAACATGCCACTCCTTGTAGACTGTCAGAGGAGAGGACTTTTACTAGATATGAAAGAGAGAGGGCTATGAAGAAATAAGAGGTCAGAAACAAAGGGCATATGGAAATATGAAGATTATCTTGGCTTCACTGCAGTGATTTCCACAGGAACCAGTCCTTGTCCTTTTATCCTGAACTCACCTGTGCAGACAGTTTCCTGAGTGCCTTTGTAGATTAGTGAGGTATTTCTAATCAATCACAGAGTGATTAGTGTCATTGCAAATGGGTTTATTTGTTTAAATGTGTCTAACTTGCTGTAATGTGACACGAGCTTAAACAGAGCTGTGTACAACGCCGGGATTTCATTTCAGAACCAAGTGACAATGCCAGTGTGAACTACGTCGTGTATAAAGGAGACTATTATGTCACCAGCGAGAACATCTTCATGTACAAAGTGGACCCAGAAACGCTTGAAACAAAGGAAAAGGTGTGAGCAGGTGGGATAAGGGGGTTAGCTTGAGGTACAGGAGCATCACCCCTTGCTGTTTCGAAGAGCAGCGAGGGGGAACCAACATTCCAAAGGGAATCATCAGAGCAGCTTTTGACCATAGCCACAAGTGTATCTTCATGGTGTGCTTGAGTCCCTGAAAAATCTGCTCAGCAATGAGTCAGCTTTCACAAGTGAAGATGCAGTCACTGCCCACCGCAGCAAGGAAGGGGAGAGAGAGACAGACTCATTTCCGACTGCGGGCAGCTGGTGTTCTTCCAGTGTGCTCAGTGCTTGTCTGGGCTTGTCTGCACCCACTCGTGTGTGAAGAAGAAAGGGCATACAGAAAGAAATTCTCATCTCTGAGCTCAGATCTGGATTCTTGCTCTCTTTGTCCTTCCTATCTGTTCCCTTTATCTCCTTCTTACGCCCTCAGCATTGAACACACCAAAACAGCGCTTCAAAGTCTTGACTCCAACCTCTGTTGCAAATGGGGGGTGAAGTCAAGTTCAGCTGCCACTTAACTTTCTCCCATGTTAGCAAATGAGCAAAAAGTCAGAGCAGAAACCTTTCCGTACATTCCTCATCTCACAGGAGTGTGGCTGTATTGGAGGGAAGAAAATGCCTTGTGAAACGACAGCATAGGCTCTAGGTACCCCTGCCCTGTGCCCGTAGCGGGGATTGGGGTGTTTGCGGGGCTGGGTGATGGTGAGCAGGACTGAGGAAGGGTTCTGCCAGTCCGGAATCGGTACTGACTCTTGTGCTGTGGGTTACTATGGACTGTGCACTGCCACAAAACAGCTGGCTCAGTGCACGCTCCCGTGTGGAGGGCAGCCTTCCAGGAGCCCCTTCCTCCAGGTTTAGCTGTGGAGTGCAGCATGTCACTGTCATCTTGAAATGGGGAGTGCAGCAACTGGCTGTTTTATCTGCTTTGTAAACTGTAATCCAGGGGTGAAAAGACCCATGGGCATTTTTACTCCGAGTGTTCAGCTCTGAGCCATCTTGCCATTAAAAAACCTCTCTTTAAGCTGCCTCGTAGATGCAGTCTGGTATTTTTTGGCTACGTGAAGAAATGGAAGGGATGATTTCACATTTAAACTTTCCAATTTGAGTTGCCTTAAAACCATTTCGGTTTTCTAAGTTTCCAGGGGTGTGGTACTCTTTTCTGCTGGGGCTTTCCAAAGCGCCTCGGGTTGCATACTTGAAAGCCATTTTTTTTTTTTAAAAACTTTTGGAAAAGAAGTATATCTTCCATGCTTTAATTCCATGTTTCATGTTTAATTCCATGTTTAAATCCATGTTTCAATTAATGGATTGATCTTCCTCCAACTTCTTCCTTCAGGCTTTCTTCGCAACACACACCCTTTGCTGTCTGAGCCCAAATCCCACCCTAGCGCAAGAACCAGCAATACATGTTAAGAGTGCCCACAGCTGTAGCTTCGCCCTAACTGTTCCTTCTAGCTGTGGACAGCAGAGCTAAACTGTTTTCTCTGTGAGGAGAGGAAACACTGACTGTCAGCTAGCTATGGGTGCTGTCAAAAAACCCTGGTGATTTTTTGGGGCAGTGACTGTCTCTCCATGCGTGTCTGTCTGTGGCTAATGCTGGGGGCTAATGCTCGTAGGGGCAGTGTTCGCACTGCGTCAGCACTCCTGCCGTTAGTAATGTTCATGTCTCCCAGAGAAACGGCTAGTGCTGCTAGTCCTGTTTTATGGGTAGGACTAACACGGAGAGAAACATCATTAATTTGCAAGGATTTCAGGAAGACTGCAGGCGAAATGAAGGCTCAAGTCCTGATCCCGGATTAGGGCTGTAATCGTCAAGCTATTTGTCCTCAGACTTTGATAAAACTGTCATTCAGAGTTGATACAGAGCTGCAGGAACCTTCCATACTGACTGAAAATCTTTGGCATTTGCAGGTAGACTGGAGCAAGTTTGTTGCAGTGAATGGGGCCACTGCTCATCCTCATTATGAGTCTGATGGGACAACGTACAACATGGGCAATTCCTACGGGAAACATGGTAAGAGTGGGCACGAGCAGGCTGGGCTTGTGGCCAGGGTGTACCGGCTGCTTTTTGCTGCTGCTGCTTCAAGGAGCAGCTGTTGGAGTTTCCTTCAGTGCCTAAAGAGACCTCGAGATTGCTGTTTGTGTTAAAATGATGGCAAACCAGATTAGTTCTTATTTTGGGATGTCAGCGTGTCCCATAACAACAGCTTCTCTCAGCAGTTGGTTTCAGATACTTTATTTTAGCCTGTAAATATTCAATAGATTCTCCTCTTCCTCTTTCAAGCTTTGATGGAAAACGGGAGAATGATTTTTAAAGGCAGCGTTGAAGCCTGATCCAAAGAATTAGCCACGCGTTTTCCGCCTAAAATAATTGGCTTTGGATAAGGACCAGAGGGGTTTATACAGGAGAGAAGGTGGAATTTATTACAGTGACCTGGCTATCCTACAGCAAAGCTGATTTTTCTGGGCTATTTTTCTTCTTCCCAAAACTATAAGCATTACAACTAGCTGGGGATCTAGTTATGTCGACATGGCTGCTCAGAGCCGGTGTTCACCACCAGTTGCCTCCTCCTTCAGGTGCCTGAGGCCACTGAAGACAGCCACTGTCCTTTATTCCAATACCTCAGGCTGGTCCCAGTTCTCTGGACTACTGCCTGCTTTTAATCCTTTTTCATTTTTGCTGTTTTCATTTCCTTTTGGCTTTAGCAATATCTAGCTTTGCCGCAGGTTCTGTTTTCAGCTGGAGAGACCAAACTATAGATTATTATTTGAACGTGCCATTCTTTCCTGCCCATATGCTCGTTATTATTATTAGATAAGCATCAGTCATCACCAAGTCTCAGAGTTTTAATTTCCTGTGATACACAAGCTCTGAGCTCGGTTTTGTTCCTGATCCTATTATTATAGGAGACTCTTAACACAGGCAATGCATTGCAGACAGTAAAAATTAGATGGCAGTCTACCAGACTGAGAAGATCCTTCTACTTCCTTTCAAGCTTCTTATTTTTTTGCTAGGTAATCCTCTGAAGATTGTTCTGTCGACTTTAGCTGGCTTTTTCTTTTCTGCTCAGTTTAGCTATGATCGTGGTTCCCGGTATTCTAGGGAAACGGGATGGAACAGGGCCTGAGCTGGGCTTCCTGAGTGTGGACAGTCTCATATCTCAGTGATGTGGAACACGCTTTCTCCTTTCCAGGATCTAGGTATAATATCATTCAGGTCCCTCCACAAAAGCCAAACTGTAGTGACACGTTAGAGGGAGCAAAAGTGCTGTGCTCCATTGCTCCGATGGATAAGATGAAGCCCTCCTACTACCACAGTTTTGGTAAGAATGCTTTCTATCTCAAACTCTAGTTCTCTCTGGATTTAGTCTACTGTGAGGCAGAAAGGGACGTTCGCTGCCCTTTGCCTCGGAGATGATATTTTTTTTCATCTCATTTGCGCCATACTTGGATGATATCTCTTTCCTTCTCTTTTCAGGAATGAGTGAAAACTACATAATTTTCATTGAGCAACCCATCAAGCTGAATCTGTGGCAGATTATCACCTCCAAACTCCGTGGGGAAACCATTTTAGAAGGGATAAGCTGGGAGCCTGAGTACAATACCTGCTTCCACGTGGTGAATAAGCACACTGGGGAGGTAGGTGGGACTCTGGACTTTCCAGCAGCAGGGCAGCTGTAGCTGCAGTCAGATCCCAAGAGAAGAATGGTGGGTAGCAGCCACAAGTAGCTATATGAATTAGTCCAGAAGCTACTGCAATATAGGCTTTATAAGCACAGCTGTAGGTTTATCAGAAATGGGATTGGTTCAAGCATTTTCCTCTCTGATGATTCATTTCTTTGCCAGCCCTAGAAGAACAGGCTGAAATAAGCAGTTTGGCTTTCCTGGGACTGCAGCACAGGGGCTGAAACGCAGTTCCCAGGTACTACAGTATAAAAGGTCGATCGTCGCCTGAGAATGCTGGTATAGGGGTGGAATCATGACAGCAAGGGGCCTGTCCTGGGCTGACTTACAGGCTGGGGTTTCATCTGGTTTTGCCTACTTGCTGGCTTAAAGCAGCTGTTCTGTGGTAACACAAGGACACAAGACAAACACCAAGGAATGAGTAGGGAATGAAATGGGGGAGAGGAGAGAAAACTCTTTGAGGTGTGGCTGGGATCTTTAGAAGAAATTCAGTCTCTCTTACGGTCCTTGCAGACGCTGCCAGGGCAGTGGTACAGTAAGCCCTTTGCTACTTTCCATCAAATCAATGCCTTCGAAGATCATGGCTGTGTGGTCCTCGATCTGTGCTGCCAGGACGACGGCTCAACTCTGGCTACTTACAAACTTCAGAATATGCGGAGGAGTGGGGAAGGTCTTGATCAGGTAAGATCTGGGCCTTTGTGTGGCGTGGAATCCGATGGGGCCCCATGCTGGCTGAGTTACTTTTCTGAAGCAAGGCTCACATTAGTAGAATGGTGAACGCTATGGGGCTCCACAAAGCAGATGATGTTAATTGAGGAAAGGAGCCACGACTATATGGAAAAACTAAAATTATGATCTATTGATACGTTGGTATTTTTCTTACCTTTTAAATCTCTTAACAGATAATCTCCTTGGAGTGTTTCCTTGAAACTTTTAAAACTGGTATGTGACACAGATCTCCATCAGCCTGGAAGAATGTACTTTCGTTTTAAAATCTCATTTTTAGTGATACTCATTTTACATATCCCTGTGTAATAAATTTTTCCCCCAAGAAAGTATGCAAAAAATCAGTTTTTACATGACTTTTAAAGGGCAAAATAGAAAGAAAGCCTGTTTAAAGGCATTACTTCAGAAAACCATCCTTCATTATGTAAATGACAGAAACACAAACATCACTGAAACCCCTAGATTGTTCCTCACATTCACCTCACAACAGCATGTACTCATGAATCACTTATTACGCCCATCCAACCCTGTCCAAAGCACCATTTAAAGCCATCTAAGAGGCATTATTTTGCATAGGTCACACACTGAAAAAGTGGGGGTGCTTTCAGTTTCTTGTACTGCAGATGTGTTTACTGGAGACCCACCGGACTGTGGGTGAAGGGCAGGCGCTTCCACAACATGTTCAGACAAATCTGAACTTCCTCTGTCTATGGTCTAAGCCATCTAGAAGCAAATCTGATCTGATCTGAAAAGTGTATAGTTGTATCCCAAAGGGTCACTTTGTTCTGCTTGGTTGCTTTTTTTTTTTTGCGAAGATGATGAGGTGAACCTTAACACTATGCTGTACTTGAATTAATATGACCATTGGCTTTGCAAACTGATCCCAGCCTTCTGTGAGCACAAGAGAGCTATTACTGGATCCGACTGGAAGTTAACGATCTGATCTGTCACATCAGGCATGTGTTTCCAACACCCACATCTTTAATTGACAGGGGGCAGAGCCATTAAACTGCACACACAAACAAGAGCGAGTCAAACCAGAATCTTCGGTTTATGCTGCACCAAAGCCCCAAGGCATGCCCGAACATGATTTGTGCGTTTGTTTGCTGCTCTTTCGTCTGGCAGAGTCCCTCCACCAGTCAGTTTACTGTGGCTATATAAAACATAAAAGTTGTGAAAACATGGTTTCAAGATCAACACATGATTAAAGAGAAGTTTCCTGTTGAACTGGTGAGGTGCAGGTTGAAATAACTGGAAAAACTCCGGAAACAGGATGCTTGCTACCTGCTTCATTTAGAAGGCTTGCTATCTGAAGTATTATGGGTTCTAAACTTAGCTTGAACAGAACTTCAGTGGCAATGGTGGAATTATTTCACTCACGCAATCCCCTGAACGTCTGCCACAAGGGTGGCTGCTAGTTTGCTCTCCCCTTTGCTCTCCAAGCAAATCCAGCACAACCCTAGATGTCCCAAACGTGAAATCCATGTGTACCTGAGAATGGAAGAGGAAAATCATGCAGGCTAACTCCAGGCATTGGATAGAGGTACAGTAGTCTCCTGCTGACCTTATCATCCAGGGGGCAAGGCGGCTCCTCCAGAGACCGATGGAGAGCATTTAGGCAGATATTCTGTCATCCTTCAGTCAAGTCCCTCCTTCTGTTAATTTCACAGAGAGCCAGAGTTTAAGCTCCAGGATTAACAGCAGGCAGTATGGTCAGTGTCTGTATCATGCTGCATACAGTGTCTGTATCCCACAAAGATGTGAGACGGTCTACAGTCAAGCAGGTTTTCTTTTGAAGCTTTGTAACTGCATGCAGCTTATATAAAGTTCTTCTTCCAAACATGGTTCACATTATGTACATTAATGTAGAAGGTTCTCAGTGCTTTGGTCAGCCCCAGGCTTCCAGAGCGGTGCTGCCACTCATCATCGAAGGGGCTGGGTGCCTGAAATGCCACTCTTCTCTCTCCACCACCATAACCTTCTGTCTCTGTAATAGATCTATGACTCGATAACCCGAGCTTTTCCTCGCCGCTATGTTCTCCCTCTGAATGTTAATTCAGAGACACCCGTGGGGAAGGATCTGAACCCACTGCCTTACACACTGGCAAGGGCTGTGAAGGAGGCAGATGGCAAGGTATGTATGTCTATTCCCTTTCCAGATCTTGTCCACCGAGCAAGGTTTGGTCATTACTAAGATGGGACTTAGTGTTCTAGGCCAAAGAGTACCACATTGCCTTAAACGAGAGAGCAAAGACAGATTGTGACTTCCCAGAAATGCCCACGTGGATGATGAGCCTTTACGATAACTGGCCAAACTTCAGCTTCTTCATTGACAAAACCATCCATGCTTTTGCCTGGGTACAGAACTGTTCTGTTCTTCGCTTCCAGCTCTGAAAGCCCTGCATAGTGGCATTTTGTGCTACGGAACACGTGTTGTCTGCCATGAGTGGGGTCATCTCTGTGTGTGCTTTGTACGCCAGGTTGCTGAGTGCTGGAGCTAGGATTTTCTGAGCTAGCAGTGCAGGAGTACATGGACTTGCTCCTGTTCTTCGCATTAGATTGACGGAGTTCCCAAGGTCTGTGATGCTGAGTCAGTTCTTTGGGTGGAACAGATAAGGGAGATGGAATTGGCGCTTCCATCTGCCTCAGTGCAACATCAGGCTCATCTTTACACACCCTCCACAATGGCTGTGCGGTGGGTTGGTGGGACCAGTCAGGTCTTCTGCCCAGTCAAAGCTAAACTGACACTTACGTAATGCATACTTCTTCTAGGTCTGGTGCACACATGAAAATCTCTACCCTGAGGGCTTTGAAAAGGTTGGGGGCTTGGAGTTCCCCCAGATCAACTACTCTAAGTACAATGGTAGGAAATACCGTTACTTCTACGGATGTGGCTTTCGGCATTTGGTTGGAGATTCCTTGGTCAAGGTTGATGTGGAGACCAAGAATTTCAAGGTGAGGTGAAGTAAGGTTATCTTTTTTTCAGCAATAGGAGCCATTCCACTGAACTGGCCTTAAATATATGTCACTTAGTAGGTACTTTACTCTTTACGGGTATTTGTTCAAATGGGTGTGAGATAAGATTCCTAACTTCATCATCTCTCACCTAGCACCTTATGAATATGGCACACTTACCAAACAGGAAAGGACACCGCTCCAGGTTCCTAGACAGATGAGGGAACAGAAAACATTGGATAAAGTGTGTGTGTGTCTTGCAGACCAGAAAAGAGTCATCCCTTACCAGACAGTACAGAAAAGCGCAGGCAGTTGGAGATAAACAGCCAAGATACAAGGTTTAGGATATTTCCAACTGCAGACACAAGCTGGGATTTTTCCTGTGTCTCCCTTAAGCAGGAAATAGTGATCGCCAAAGCATTAAATGCTCATTAATCAGATATTTACTAATCAGAGGCTAGAGAGTTAGGAATCCTCAGACAGACGTGCCTATTTTAATTGTTCTGCTCCGGATACTGAGGTTGCAGGTAGAAGTGCCCCCCTCCAGCACAGCTTTGGGGTGCTGCGGCTCTGTGCCCTCAGGTGGTGCTGGGGATAGATCTCTCTGCTGACGCTGCACCTCGCTCTCCACACTGCCTGTGCACAACACGGTCTGCGCCACGGTGGTGTGAAGGTGGCTTGCTGGCTGGGATGGTGAAGTTTTCTGAGCTACCTGTGCCACCACAAACTGTTGGATGAAATGAGTAATAGGAACCCTTTTCCTTGCTTGTTTGCATGATGCCGGGCACGTTGGGCATGCTGTCACAGCAATGGCACCATCATACTACTGGAACAAAAAGAATTAATTCATTAATAACTGTAGTATTAATTATTAGACAGGTATTAACGAAATGAAATATGTCCATACGTTACTGTGCTTGATAGATTTGGCAGGAGGATGGATCCTACCCATCGGAGCCCGTGTTTGTACCGGTGCCTAATGCCGTGGCAGAAGACAGTGGAGTCATCTTGTCTGTTGTGGTCTCTCCCACTGAGGTAACTCATAGCTACTCGTTTGTCAAAGTCACCTAGCATTAGGTATTCTTTCTAAACCACAAAACTGAATTTGAGGGTCTCTGGCAGATAGTTCTAGCATCACGCTCCCCGAGGTGTGTGCCTCTGCCACTGCCAAGCACAGCCAGGCAGACTTCAGGTAGAAGTGTACCTCGGCACGTTGGCGTTTCTTGAGTGGCATCAGCGTCTATCAGTGCTCCTGGCCAGTGGTCTGCAGGGTCTGTCTGTACGGCCTGGCTGTGCATTTGGGCTCCCTTGTGTGTGACAGCGGGTTGGGCAGTGGAATGAAGCTCAGCCTGGGCATTCATTCTGTCTTTCTCTTCATCCTGCAGAACCAAAGTGCTTTCCTGCTTGTCTTGGATGCAGAGACTTTCAGAGAACTGGGGCGAGCAGAAGTCGCAGTGCAAATGCCTTACGGGTTTCATGGCATCTTCACTTCCCATTGACTGAATACCTTGTCACTTCTTGTAACTCAGAGCCAGATCAGGCTCTGAGGAAACCTCTGCTTGCTTTTACCTCCCACCTTTGCATTATGCTCTGGATGAACTACTCTTCCTCTATCATAACCTCTGACTCACTGCTGTATCCTAACAATGTACAGCAAAGAGTGTGAGGAAGGCAGCCCTGTTGCTCCAAGAGCCTGCTGCTTTATCTTCTGACTGTCTCGATAGACCAGTTAGCAGCCGTTCACCAAGGCTGCCATGTATAAGGCTTGCAAGGGAGAACATGGAAACTGAGAGGACCTTTACTGTCCCTTGGTAGCAGTGTGCTCTGAAGGGAAGAGAGTATCAGTGCTGAGGGCAGTGCCTTTGGTTAAACTGTACAAAGCAGAAGAGAGGAGTAAAACCAACTAGTAACAGGTAGTGCAGTGGAGGGATGTAATTTCACCCCCACTGCATAAAGATTGCCTTCAGTGACCTCCAGACGGTAGATGCAAACACTCACAGCTGTACTTGCAGTGCTTTTCTCTGTACACTAATGGTACCTTCAAATAAAACCTGGTGAAGTTTCTTCCTTCCTTTCTCTGCTCTTACCAGACCTATGGCCAACTTTGTGTTGTGCAGAAGAGCTCCAACCCCGACACACTCCTGTTAGATGCTCTTGTAAACATGCTTGACGTGTCTCTGCCATGCTCCTGCTTCACCAGCCCAGCTGGATGCAGCTCTGACGACTGACATTTCCCGCCCCCTCCCAATTCAACCAGAAATGGAACATGTACAACTCTGCTGTGACCTTGATACCCCTTTGCTCTTAAGCTGAGCACGTCAAGCTCTACCACTCTCTCATATGCTTTCTTCCGAGTTCCAGAAGTGAAAAATGGAACGGGAGCTCGTCAGCAGCTGGCGTGGGAGAGCATTCGCTGCCGCAGATCACAGCGGTGCCCTCTGGAGCTGCTGTCGCACCTCCGCGTTTGGCAGGGCTGACACCGCGGCTCTTCGCGGCCGCGTTTGTTTCCTCACTGTGTCTCTGGCTCCCCCGCCATCGCAGCGAGTCGTGCCGGAGCTACCAGCTGGGGACACGGAGGCGCCGCCGAGCGGTGGCGATCCACGAAGCGTTTCGCACACTTGCGCCTCGGAGCGCGGC
>NW_010433193.1:0-10692 GCF_000710305.1 Buceros rhinoceros silvestris
GGAGATGCAGCTGACATCACATGGCAAGGGATACAGTTGGCTGGTTAAAGCAAATTCTCCTAAAAAGGAGATTTTCTGCCAACCCATCACAGCCTTAGAGCAGAAGCTGACTCTGGAGAGTAGATGCTTAGGAAAGGTGCGTAGAATACGATGAAATAGTGCAGGCTGTTGGCTGTTACCTAGTCTAATCCTGCCCTGTGTACTGCTCAGTTGAAGAAAATAAGAAAGTACAGGAGAGAAAGAATAGTCTTTTGGTTAAAGTGGGTGAAAGAAGGTCTGGAGAGCTGGATTCATTCCCTACTTCTGCTACTGAGTTCCTGTGAAGTATTGCTCTACTTATTTAGCCCTAATTTATCATACTTGTTTACTAGTTTCACATTTTCTCTGTAAGCTAGTGGGACATGGCAGGAAGAAATGCTGACTTCCTCCCGGTGCTACACACACAAATGTGGGCTGCAATTTGAATACATGAAACGAAACTGGAGGTAGACCTTGGCTATTAGAGATTAGTTTCCCATTTTTTTTTTTATATATTGATCTTTCTGGGATGCAGTTTCTCATTTACAAGATGGTCTTAATAACAATACCTCAAGTTTCCCTTGAGTATCTCTGAGATCTCGGAGGTACCGTAGTGATGAACGTTGAAAAGCCCGTGAAAACATGCGTGTTTCTGTCATCAAAGCAAAGCGCAAGAAAGGTGAGGTAAATGAGGCATGTAACTGGCTCACTCAGTCAGCGTTGTCCCCTCCATGTCTCACAGAGGTAGAGATCTCAGGGAAGAGTGCTATCTGGTCAGATAACCAAAGCAATGCGTGTGCTCAAGCAAGATGATACCCTTCTGCACAGGCAGACCTGAAGGATGGAATTCTGAACTTTCTGAGAGGATTTGGTTGTTGGCGATGTGTTTTTAAATGAGGCTCTTTGGGGGGTGCGGGGGATGCATGTAATCCTGTAACTTCACAGCTACACATAAAAGTGTTGGTGTGTCACCAAAAGCTAGCAGGGCAAAGTAAAAGTGCAACATGTGTTAGTGCTACCCCTTCCAAAAGCCTTGCAAGGTGCTTCTTAGGAAAAACGCTAATTAAAAACAAGCTCCGTTTATAACATGGCCCACGAGCTCATTATGATGACACAGCACTAATGAAGAGTAGCTCTGTCTGCATCATCGATTTCAGCCTCTGAGATGTGTGGAGCTATGTCAACAGGAGATGATGGTGCAGCTGTAACTATGCTGCCAAAACCACTATCACCATTTTTGTTTGCCTTACGGGGATAGACAGGCTACACCAACGTCAGTGTCAGCTAATGCAGATCTGACCCTGGTCAGATCCGTCAGGTCAAGGAAGCGCGCGCCTGCACCTCGATCCTGCTAAGATTTACTTGTGTGCTAATGTACGTGATTTCAGCTACTTGCTTACGTAAAGCAGTGATGGTGCAAGGGTAAGTAGTACCGGTGTCTCTGCATCGGCATAGCTTGGCTACTAACAGTGCTGATAATAATAACCGGAACAGCCATACTGGAAGTGTGTTAATGGCTGCTGAGTGGTGTCGTGGCTCTTGAGTCAGCATATACTGGCCACAGGACTGCATGTGGTATCACTCAGTTCTTGCAAGATCTGTGCATCAGAGAAATGGCAATCGTTTTAGACTGGAAACAACATGCTTTTCTGGGAGTTTACGTGATGCAGCCTCTGTTTGTCTTTCTAGGAGTCTGACCTGACATTTCGGTTGGCTAGTGGCCTTGTTATTTGGCAGCCTATGTGGGAACACAGGCAGCCTGAAGTTTCTGCCTTCAATGCCCTTGTAAAACCCATCAGGAACATCGTTACAGGTCTGTAACTTTGCTGTGGTGCTGGGGCTCCTGAGAGCCGGAAACCTTTCCTTTGTCTGCCTGATGCTGCCTTGCGTTCTGTAGCCATCGTATTTGAAGGGGTTTGTTAATCCTGCAGCAACTAGTCAAATCTTTGAGAGAAATTTAAGATTACTTCACTTCAGAGTCCACCAACATTTGCCTAATAATTAAATAGGATGTGAGAGAGAAATCAAAAATAGGAAATGAGAAACTCCTCAGCAGTTATCATTTCCTGTCAGCCTCATATCTCTGTTTCACCATGTGTTCCTTAGGTGCTCAGAAAGGCAAAGGCAGTATGTAGCAGCAGACTGGCATGGGTGGGGAAGGCTTTTCCAGACCGGCGCTGCACAAAAATCAGCAGTAAAGAGCACACAGTTGGCAGCGTAGGTTCTCCTCCTATCTCTAAAATTTGAATTTCACGATGTTAAGAAACTACACCAACTAATTTCAAGATGCTCCAAAGAAGGCTTAGGTCGTGAATTTGCTTTTCCACGCTGGAAGGCATTGCTCCTCCTTTGTGCTTGAGGCATAATGAGACTGGAGTTGGGTGCTTAGGCTTCCGAGCCTTTGTCTGGCCTAGTTCTAAAAAAAAATCTTTTTAACCTTTATTTTTTTAGGCAGTAGTGTTGTGATTCCTACAAGATAGTGAATTGAAAGTGTGCTGGATATATCGTTGTAGCATTGCTTCCTTGTTCTCAAAAGCACAGACCTGTGTTTTTCACTGCAGCAAAAATGTGGATTGCTAAATCGGGTTTTTCCAATGACAGGTCATTTTGGATGGCATATTTTGTTCTGAAGGCTTTGTAGTCCTCTGGGACCGTCCAGAATTGGCACAGTCTTTCAAATGATATAAAACCATTTTTGACATCTAGCTCTTCCTCCCTCTGATGACCTTCTGGAATTAAAAAGTAGGATTTCAGCCCTGGAATAACAAAGGGAATTAGTCCTAAGTTTTCTTTGATCGTTGGAATTTTTTCCATAGCTCTGGAGTGAGGTCAAAAAATCCCTAAAGAATAACTTCAGGAGTAAAGTCTGAAATGAAAGTACCCTGTTATGTTTCGAAAACATTTTCAGCAGAACAGAAATAGAAGTTGGAATGAAGTTCTTTATATCAAGAAAGATTCTGCTATCTTAGCATTGTTGTCTCAAATTGGGACAAAAAAAGTTAAATTTAATTACATTCTCCTTCAAAAAACAAATTAAAAAATTGAGTTGAAGAAGCTTTGCAGTGTTTTGTTTGGAGTCAGTCTGATACTAAGTAACATACGAATAGCTTTGTGATATGACAGGATTTCAAGGATTGTCATCCTGGTCTTTGTGATGCCCTTGTTCTTGTACAGTATCACTGATCAATTTTCTGCATGACATCTGTGTTTCCTGTGAAGGCATTTGTCACGCCAGAAATCACAATACCTTCTGAGCAATGTCACCTAGAAAGGGAGCTGAATGTGCGTGAAAGAGGGAGGAGGAATTGCTGCAAAGTAAAAGGCGCTAGTATGCGCAGGAAAACACAGTTTGATGCCAAACTGATTTAGGATAAAATTTGTATTCCGATTTATTTTTAAAAGAATAGAGATTTTCAGTAGATGATGTTGACAACACAAATGAAAGAACTGTGCAAAAATTGAAACTGCCCTTTTTTCTTTTTGTGACTGTGGTTAATGCCTGGAAAGTCTGCAGCGGAGAGATGCTACTGTGGGTTTGTTTTCTGGCTTATCCTTTCCATGGTACATTTTAATATTAGAGGTGATTGTCCTCTTTTGACTTCTTTTCTCAGCTAAGAGAAGTTCTCCCACCAACAATCAGAGTGGGACTTGTGAATCCCCTAATCTGGACAGTGGACATACCGAGGTAAGTTCTAGGCTAAATTTAAGTCAAGCTTGAATAAGGAGCTGAGGGAGGGGGGAAATTGATATTGAAACAGCACTTGCAGTTACCACCCTACGTATTACTTCCCCAGAAATTCCAGTTCTTCACAGTTCTTCTGAAGGCTTCTGACCTTGTCACAGTGGAATCAAAGGGTATCGAGATATCTGTCAGGATCTCCTTGGCCTTACGTGATGGAGGCCTGACCTTATGTGTTTTCTTGGGCAAGAGCCCTGACTTGCCCTTGGCCTGTACAGTGCCTAGTACTCAGAAGCCCCAGGCTTGCTCGGTTTATCCGTATATAAGTAATAATAAGTAGTGGTACTATGGTATAAGTCATGGTGATATCTAAGCACAAATTGCAGTAAGAAAACTAATGTGGGAGAGATAAATATGTTTATATATCTCTTTCCTTTTATTAAAACTCTCCAAAGGGACTACAGGTGGTCTGTGAGACAACGCAGCCAGATTCTGTACCTCCAAAGGTGACTGTTTCAGCTTGTCATCGTGGAAACTCCTTGGATGGAAGCGTATCCTCTCAAACCTCTCAGGAGAGAGGTACTGCACATCCCAGGTACAAGCCCCTTCAGCAGAGAGTTAGGCTGGTGTGACTCAGTGGAGGTCACAGAAGGTGAACACGGTTGACCATGAGCCAGCAGCGGCCCTTGTGGCCGATAGTATCCTGGGGTGCATTAAAAGCAGTATGACCAGCAGATTGAGGGAGCTTCTCCTCCCCCTCTACTCTGCCCTGGTGAAGCTGCATCTGGAGTGCTGTGGCCAGTTCTGGGCTCCCCAGTCCAAGAGAAACACAGAACTACTGGAGGGAGTCCAGTGAAGGGCTACGAAGATGACGAGGGGTCTGGAACTTCTCTCTTATAAGGAAAGGCTGAGAGACCTGGGCCTGTTTAGCCTGGAGAAGAGAAGTCTGAGAGGGGATCTTATCAAAGCTAATCAATATCTGAAGGGTGGGTGTCAAGAGGATGGGGCCAAACTCTTCTCAGTGGTGCCCAGTGACGGCACAAGAGGCAACAGACATGAACTGGAACACAGGAAGTTCCATCTGAACATGAGGAGAAACTTCCTTACTCTGAGGGTGGCAGAGCACTGGCACAGGCTGCCCAGAGAGGTTGTGGAGTCTCCTTCTCGGCTTATCAATATCGAAAGGGTGGGTGTCGGGAGGGTGGGGCCAGACTTTTCTTAGTGATGCCCAGTGCCACAATGAGGGTCAACAGACACAGACTGGAACACAGGAAATTTCATTTAAACATGAGGAGAAACATCTTTACTTTGAGGGTGGCAGAGCACTGGAACAAGCTGCCCAGAGAGACTGAGGAGTCTCCTTCTCTGGAGATACTCAAAACCTACGTGGATGTGAGCCTGTGCAACCTCTGCTGTAGGTGAACCTTCTCTACCAGGAGGGTTGGACTAGATCTCCAGAAGTCTCTTCCAACCCCCACCATTCTGTGATTCTGTCAAGTCCTTTCTCTTGAATCTGCTGTTGTCCATGCATGCCAAGGGTGCTGGGTGTTCATCTCAAACTCTTAACATATCTTGGCTTTGGGTGATAAACAAGGTGGAGACACTTGATATTCAATGCCACTGTCACTGGAGAAATTTCTAGCTGGCCTGTTGGGACAGTTTCTTTGGTCTTTTCTAATACGTTGGTTTCTTATAATTAAAGGCACTAACAAATAACCTGCAGGTTCAACCCTCCTTAGCTGGAATCAGCCTCAGGCAACTGGTATCCTTTCTGTTTTCCTTCTAATGAAATTTTCTTTCCCTTTAGCAAAGGATTTCTGCAAGCCTCTCTCCACTGCCTTGCAGAGAAGGAATGATCCTTCTCTGCAGCCTGCTGCTTAGCTTGCTTTAAACTCCTGGCCCAAGGGAGCAGACTAACAAACAAGCGCAGCCACGCAAACATCCTCCCAGCTTGCCCTGCGGAGCTCAGGCCATGGTCTTCCAGCGTGCCACTGATAGATTAAGGTCTTCTAATCTAAATTTGGACAGGTAGAGGTAGAACCAGATTTTTACTGAGTGCTGGACACTCGTTAGTGTCATGAAGTAAATGAAGCTGATGCGTGTTTTCGGGGGGTGGAGAGGGAGGGAAGACTAGCTGTATTTTTAGGTCTCTATGGATTTAGGACTGTCACTTAAACTCCTCCTGAAAATTTTGGTCCCGTTGCTTATCTCTTTTGGGAAATGTCATATCCAAGACACTGCAGTGTTTCAAGAAATTGCTTTATTACAGTGATAGATGATGTATGGGACAGAGTGTGTTTCTGGGTGTAATCGGGGAACGGCTCTGATTGCTCAAAAAGGGGTGCACCCTTTCACCATTGGCAAGGTCAAAGCTGTTCTCTAAGGCTCTGATCCCATCAGGCGGCTTCCCTTGGGATTTTGTGTCAAGCCTGCTGTCAGATCTTGGTCTTTAATTCGTATTTACGGGAGCCAGTAAAACTGAAGTTGGAGACAGAACTGCCTTTCTGTGTGTGAACACTACTGCTCAGAGAGTGCACAGCCGTAAAAAAATAAGCAGCCTTTTCAGAAGACAGAATCAGGTGATCAATTTGTCAGGCTGGGTCTGGTGGTTGCTATGGGGATGAAGCTTCAGACAGGCTTTGAAGAGAGCATCATTATGCCTCCTCATTTGCAGGACTCATTGATCAGTTAAGACTGAACAGGGAGGTTTGGTTGCCAAGCAACAGACAACTGGGGAACAAATGTTGTTTACTCTGCTTACCAACAGCCGCAGTATTCCTTTGTCCTTGGGCCGGGGTTGAAGGAAGGCTGCCTTTCCACTCTCCCTGCAGTCACAGGCAACCAGGAGCTCATTATATGAACACTTGATTTCCTTCTAAATGAAGTGCAGGTTTAATTTCTGGTTCCTCAGACACTTCTTGAGCAAATGGCTTGTTCCTGTCTAATTATCCCTGCTCCACTCGGTGAAATTCTCCATTTACAGATGACACGGTTTAACGCTGAAGCAAATAAAGCCGCAACCCTTTGTCCAGCCGCAGTGTTGAACACACTGCCTGGGAAATAGACTTTGCAGGAAGGACTTTAGTGACAAATATTTCATAAGGAGAACATGCCTTGTTCCAGGCTGTGGTGTGCCTCAGGTTCGCCTGTGCCGCATACAGGGGAGTGTGACAGACTGTTCAGACTCAGGTACTGATCTGGGTGCTGCAAAGCAACTAGGGAGCAGTGCATCATCCTTTACAGTTGCTGCTGAGGTGATGGGCTTTACTTCCTCGATGGGATGCTTTGAGTATCCCAGCTATCCTTACGTTTTTTCACAGGCTGCATCAGCGTGACACAATCTTGACTGTGACAAAAACAGCCTTCACATCGGGTTTAGGGGGAAAACTTTATAGTGTACTTCCACTTATCAGTGTTTTCTCCTTCCTAATTCAGTTTTTCAGGTTTTTCTAACAGCTCATTTTAAAGTTATCAACATTTTTACCGTGAATACAGCACTAAGGGAGAAGCTTTGAATCTGTGGATGGCATATAGTGACATATGCTGACACATACGGGCTGGTCTGCAGTTGCCAAGTACCTTCAACATTGGCCCGTGGGGCTGGCAGCAAACCAGCTTCTGCAGGTTTGAGTTCTAGATGCACGCACTGCTCCGAGCTCAGTCTTGCCATCAGCCTCCCCTCCCCGGTTCTAAGTGTGTGATATGGAGCAGCATTCACATGATTCCAAGTGGTGTCAGTGTTCACTGCACACTTCTTTCTCCTTTGCAGTCCTGTCTCTGCCTTGGATGCACAGGGCAGCGATCCAGCAAAGCACTTTGAGCGCTCAGAGGTTGCACTGGTCAGAACTGCTGCTTGTTCTGTAGTGCTCTGCTGGACTGTGGCCTTGGACGGCTCTGTTGAGAGTGTGGTGGTACCCAGCTGGAGATGGAGGTGTCCTGCCAATGCTGTTTGCATGTTGTTTAGCAGACTTCATAGTATAAATGAGTTTAAAAAACAAAACGAAAAACCAAACTGATGTTCTTTTGAAGGTTCCTAAAGGCCTGAGAATACAGTTCATGGAAGTGCTGTTGATTTTTATAGAATCCAAAAATCACAGAAGTACGCAGTTCACAGACGTGTTTCTCACAAACCGAGTGGAAACAAACCGTGTCATGCAGCAGGCAAAAAAAAGTAGACAGATCTGCAGAGTTCCTGCCCTCCCGAGCTTTTCACTGCTGCTTTTGCTGTTCTCATTCCTCTGGCTCTCTTTCACTGCTCCTTTTCTGACAGATTGTCTCCTATCAGCTAGTGGCTATACAGAGGGCAGATCAGGACAGTTGTACTCTGCTGGGAGAGAAGTGATGTGAAAAATAAATAACAAAAGAGTTGGGGCATTTTATTGCAATAAGATTGGCTCTGAAAACAAATACGATCACTTTGAAATCTGAAATCTCTTGAGTCTCATTTCCGAGGCTTACTACAGACATTTCACTTTGCATGCCCTAACTTTTATAATACGTCAGAAATCCCGTACTAAAACCTCTCAGGAGATGACACCACCTGAAAGGCAAGAAAATGATAATGAAGGCTAAAAATGGTCCTTTGCACACCTTGGCTGAGAGTGTCCATAACAGTAACTCCTACTTGAATAAGAATCAATTCAGTTGGCTTAAAGGGTTAATTAACTCAGCTGCCCTGTCTGCTGCTGCTTAAGTGAGGCCTGGTGTGTACAAATGTAAACATTGCTAAGTAGATATTGCTCCTTTCCGAAGAGCAGATGCTCAAGGGTTGTCTGTTTCCAGCTGAACAAATTTTTCAGTTAGTGCAGGTGCTGGAGGCTTATCTTCAGACTGCGGTTTAAGACAGCAACCTTATCCAAGAAAACGCTTAACAAAGCATGTACTTGAGACCTCTGGGGAGCTGAAAGCTAAATACCCACTTTCGTGTCTTCGGGAATGCTTTCCTCAGTCACGGCCTCAGTCCCAAAGGGTCAGTGTCAAATGTCCCTGCAAGCTCAAGCAGGCACAGTTGCCTGCTCAACCTGGTGAGTTCTGCAGCTGGCAGGAGAATGAGAATGGCTTACAGGTCGTCAGGAGTGGCTGTATTTTAGGCCTCTTGGTAGAGCTTTTGGGTCTTTTGGAGTGGACCAGCAGGGATGCTAGGACAGTACTGGCTTCCAGCTATCAGAGAAAACTTCGTGATACCAGGAGTGGCCTCTTAAGAACACCTGAACGTACTAACCTGATGGATCATTGTTGAGTGGCTCTTTGTTCAGAGAGCTGAGTATCTAAGAAAGGCTAAGGAGCCTAGGACTAACATTTCTACTCCTTCTTTTTGGAACAGGGTGTCCTTGGTGATCCCACCATGCCAGAAGTCTCGCTATGCCACATACTTCGATGTGGCTGTGCTGCGCTGCCTGCTGCAGCCACATTGGTCCGAGGAGGGCACGCAGTGGTCACTAATGTACTACCTGCAGAGGCTGAGGCATATGCTACAGGAAAAGCCGGAGAAACCACCTGAGCCAGAGATCACCCCTTTACCAAGACCTCGCAGCAGCTCCATGGTGGCTGCTGCCCCCTCTCTGGTGAACACCCACAAAACTCAGGTAAGCAGCTGCCATCAGTGAGAAAACAGCAACTGTTGTGGTGATGCTGGGAAGAGATGGCTGGGCAGCTAGGGAAAAGCACAGCTTTTGGTGTGGGTTAAGCTGCCCGGAGGTCAGCTACGTGCATCGGTTCAGAAAGAGACCCTGAGAACGATGAGGGTTTGGAGGCAGAATCTGATGCAGAGACAGAGCTGGTGACTGCTAAAGCGTAACAATGAATGGAGCAATTAATGCAGGATGAACTGCGATAGCACTAGTGTTTAATGTGAGAATATACTAGTGTAGTTGTCAGAAGAAATCAGACTGCCTTCGCATTGCCGTGCAATGCCCAGGGCTCACGGGGCTTTTCTGATGTAGCCCTGACAGCAGAGCCAAGGCGCTGCACTTGCTGCAGTACTGCACACTCCAGGCTGAGGTACTGCAGCAGGCTCTGCAAACAGTGGCAGTGAGCAAAAGCCCTCCAGGTTGTTACCTCTTCTCCTGCTGCTATTCCTATTGCATATCTTTCATATTCTCCAACAAAACCTCGTGGACAAACCTTCCTAATGGGTGTCACGACTTGCTCCCTCTTTTGCTGGAAAAGATGCTCCTGACCTTGGCGCAGTAAAGATCTTTATGTTTTATTTTGGGTAGCTCACTCCTGTTCCAGGGATAAAAAGGGGATGCTGCTACCGTTTCAGTTAATCTCCTTGTTGATTTGTGCTACTTTTAGGTTGTGCACTCTTCCTGTCATGTGGGCTTTTAACAGCAAATTCTGATGTACTGAGCTGATGGAACTGCCTAAGAAAATTTAATTCAGATTCTATTTTTGCAAGCCAACTCTCTGACATACCTCAAGTAAATGGCTCTATCTGCTGTTAATGTTTCTATCAAATGTCTTTTTGGAGTCAGAACTCTCTGAATTTTTATAGTTTTTTTTTAAATCCTTTCTTTTGGTACTGTAAAGATCTGAAGGTTTTTGATCTGTCATTTTATTAGGAAGAAAGATGAAATGTTTTTACTCCTATACAGTCCAGATGCTCACAAGCCAGAATACAAGCATAAACAACACAAATATTTGTGCTGCTATTTTTAAATCTCAGGATTTTATAGCCTACTTGATATTTTTATGAGGGCCAGTGGTCACTTGTGGTTTTAAAGGGTCAGCAGGAGCAGTATTGTTTAAACTGTATTATATTGTAGTGTGATTTCTATAAAATGTTGTCTGTTTCATCCCTGTAAAAGCATGTCACATCTCTGTAAAGGCCAGGTGATATGAATTACCATTCCGCCTTAATCTACCTTTGCATGAGGATTTTATAGGATTGCGGTACACGTGCAGAAAATCCTCCTCAACATCATCTCCTGGAGGGAGAATCGGAAGACACTGCTGTTCATGTGGGTCAATCTTTACATGCGTATACCGCCCCT
>NW_010433193.1:10745-11645 GCF_000710305.1 Buceros rhinoceros silvestris
TCTTTCCAGGCGTATACCGTCCCTTTGCCCTTGCCCGTAACAACCCGGGTGTTTTGCCTGTGGGCAGGTTCAGCTGCTGGTGCAGAGGGCAGTGCTGCCAGGCCTTCTCCGCCCGTGGGCGGCATGCGTGGGGCAGTCTTCCACAGGCACTGCTTGTGCTAGCGCTGTGCTGGTTCTTCTCCACGTACTGTGAAACGCTTCCATCCTATCATGGGCTTGACTATTTCTTGCTTTTCCAGGCTGGGTCTCTTGCAGAAGATTCCTCTGCTCAATTGCTCTTTCTAACATGTTTCTGTTAAATCCATTTGGCAATTCCACTGGGTGCTTTCTAGCCGTTAATGTGAGGACTCTGTCCCGGGCATTCTTCCCTCCAGGGCTATGTCTGATTGCTTTTGGTAACCTCCGTGTCAGTCCTCTGTATTTTTACTGTGCTTCATCAGATTGGAATTCTGTTTAAAAAGGTTTCCAATTTGTTACACAGAACAGCTGTGATGGGCGAGGTGAAACAGTCTTTCATGCAGCAAAAGTTTCAGCTCATGCCCCACTTCTTTACCAGTCTGAGGACTGAAATCTGTGCGACTTACTTACAGAGACACCTCGGCTCTGTTTCATGCCAGCCAACTGCAGGGACTTAACTACTGTTCTTAAGTTCAGAGTCTCATCACTCAAGGCTCTCTGCTCATCAGAGGAGAGATTCTTAGCCACCTCCAGAGGGCTAAGATTCGTCGTTTCTTTCTGTCAACAGACAGGGTTATACGGTGAGACTTCACAAGCTGATCTGACACAGGGATACACTTAAAGTCTGCTTTTTCCATCTAGATCTTAAATTCCTAACACCATGTCATAATCCCTGCTCAAAGGCTGATCTAAACAGATATCAGCCCTCTGTGTTTCAGCAGG
>NW_010433193.1:11831-14589 GCF_000710305.1 Buceros rhinoceros silvestris
CTGATTGAAGACAAAACCAGCTGCCTGCAGATCACATCGGGGACCAGTAGATACTTCTGGTAAATCCACATTCTTTCTGTGGTTCTGCAGTTTATCAAGATGACTTCCTGCATCTCCCTAAGCCTCAGCAAAACTCTCACACTTCTTGTCATGTGCCTGAAATTACATTTCAAATATAAGCTTGGTCTGAAGCAGCTGGGACTGAGAGACCCTGAGAAATGTCCACCAAGTACTGCCTAGTAAACTGAAACAGCAAACTAGATAAAGGTGCAGTGCAGCATGCCAGCTCTCCTTGTTGCAGAGGAACGGGAGTCCTGGGCGGAGCACGAATAAAAGGAATACTAGCTTCCTCCAGAGAGTGATTTTAGTCTAAACATATTCCAGACGCGGCAACATGTGATAAAGAAAACCTGCTTTGCACCCGAATGCACTGAATCCGGTGTAAGGACAGGTCCAGGACATGAAACCTTCGGAAGCTCCCAAGCCTCTACAGCCTTGCACTAACATTGCAGGGACAAAGAGCCGAAGTTAAATCAGGCATAAGACCAATGCAGCTGCAGTACTCACTGCAGTGCTAATATAGACCAAGAGTCTCAGGTGAAATACCTTGAGAGCTGAGAGAAGAGCTAATGAGCTGGCAGCCGTACAGTCATACCGAAGGAAGGCAAAGAAAACAGGAACAACTGATGTAGAGTAGCAGATCCAAAACTGTTTTGCTTTCTTACCCATCTTATGCACGTCCTAATTGCCACATAGTCTCCTGTACAGAATACCCACATTTTCAGTCGGTCTTCAACAGGAGTGCCAGCTTGATTCACTGAAATACATCGTATCTCATGCTGTAGCTGCAAGGAGATTCGCTAATTTGCTTTCCTCGTGGTGTTTACTTGATACCTACCCTAAGCAGATTTCAGAACCGGACTGTGTCTTTCTGTGTGGTTGTATGGCTTGTATCACGGTAGGTCCTGATCCTTACTCTGTCCTTTTGGTGACCGTAAGCCACCTAAAAAATTGCTGCTGTAGTAAGCGATGGACAAAGGTAATGAATCTGAAATAGATGCATGCAAAGTTTCCTAGCCAGCAGAGGCAGAGAGCTGTAAAAGCGAAGAACCAAGCCACATGGCATACTTGTGGCCTCACTGTTGACATCACTAGGGCTGAATCCCGATTTTCTATCTGTTGGATTTTACATGTGACTCCTCCCCTGAATCTTTAGTTGTACAGTACTGCAAACACTGTAACTGGAGCTTCGGGCTTCAGCGGCAGAGGCTGTCACTGGCTTCTGCTGGACCTTCATACACATAAAACCGCACACGTGTGTATTGCAGAGCTCTGCAATATGCTGCCTGGCAAGCCAGAATCTAAACCTCCGATACCATGAGAGGTTGGTGTATGGCTGTCTCTGCACTGACAGCAGAAAGGCATTTTAACATGGCCCAGTAGTTTAACAGAACCTTTCTGACGGGGCACGAGGAAAAAGAGCATCTCCACTGGAAACAAGCTGATACGCAGGCAGGAGAAAATCATCCTGAGGGAATTTGGTCAGGTCAGCTGCACAAACATCTCATGAAAAGTGGCATCAGATCTTTGATGAGAACAGATGGCCAAGAGCTGAGCTTATGCCACCTTTGGTAGCAAAGCCTTTCTTTACAGTAGGCAGCTGTGGTGCATTTTGCTCCGTGCAGAAGGGGAGTAGTGGTGCCCTCTACTGAATTTAGAGTAATCAGTCTCAAAGTTTTCACTGTCGCAAGACGTTCTGTGCTATAGCCGTAGGCTAGGCTTTCACCAGTACGAACCATAGATAATGATGATGGACAGGTCTTGGAGCACTGTTATTACAAGCAAAGGACACTTACTGATGTAGGAATCTTGGGCTTCTTTGGTGAGCTAATAAATTTTTTGCAGATCAAGTCTCTTGAAGGCACAGTGCTGCTTATTGCAGTTCAGTTCCAAAATACATCTTTAAAGGCATATGTTATTAAGGATGTATTCCCTTAGATCTTGAATAAAGCGCTTCAAAAAGGGCAGCCGTTGCAATTGCTCGTAAAGGTAAACCAAGGCCTCAGGAAGATCATCAGCTATGCAGACCCATACCTGGGTTCAGAATCAGAGCAGAGTAGAACATGGTCTTCCGTGCCACTAGACCACGCTGACAGCAGTGCCTGATCCTTTCTGTGGCAGTACGGTGGGCTGTACTTCTTTTCTATGGTGACAGAAATGTTAGACAAGGTCAGTAATTCTGGAAGCTTCTACATTTCATTTGTTCTTTTTTTTTTTCTTTAGAGGTATGATTAGTGTTTTGTGTAAGGAATTGAAGGGCCTTTTCCTCTACAGTGTTCCTGTGACAGCTCTTGGAAGTAGCTATTTTCTAAAGCTGATTACCATCTATTTCTTCTTGTGCTTATTGTCTTTTTGGGGGAGCTGCAGGATCTCACAATGAAATGTAATGAGGAAGAAAAATCACTAAGCACAGAGGCATTTTCCAAGGTCTCACTGACCAACCTGCGTAGACCAGCAGTTCCAGATCTTTCCACAGACCTGGGGATGAACATCTTCAAAAAGGTGAGCAGAAGACAAATTTACTTTATTTCCCTAGCGTTCGGTGTACCTGTGATTCAAGTGGCAGATGAAGGTCTGCTTGGACTATATGTACATGCCATATGCGGAGGGACATCTCTTTTCATTGCAAATGATTCTGGGTGTCGTTAGCAGGTTTTTATGTGCACATTCCAAACACAATACTGAAATCTTTATTCAA
>NW_010433193.1:14762-15084 GCF_000710305.1 Buceros rhinoceros silvestris
TGAAACCACTTGAAGGGAGGGTGCTCAGGCAGTGCTGATTTTTAAGTGCTGCTGCTCACTGTAGTTCCAGCTAAATCTGTGAGTTCTTCCACCATTTTTACATCATGAAGCTCTGGATTTGCAGCAGAGTTTTGTGGAGTCTACAAATCTAGCTCATGGTTTGAGAACATTAAAAATTGGATGTCTATACAAGGGCACCCATCCCAACCTAGGGCAAGACTGAGTTCCTTGAAGTTCTCACATGGTCCTAGAGTGCAGACTGTTGCTATCGGGTACATGGTCAAGGTAGAAAGCTCAGAGTGGAAGGGTACACTTTAGGCCC
>NW_010433193.1:15200-23711 GCF_000710305.1 Buceros rhinoceros silvestris
CAAATGGCAGTTTGCCATTCCTCAAAGCCTCTACCTGCTCTCCTATCTGCTCCTCTTCCTTGTGCAGTTTAAGAGCCGCAAAGAGGACAGGGAACGTGAGCGCAAAGGGTCAATTCCTTTCCACCACACTGGGAAGAAGCGGCAACGAAGGATGGGGGTGCCCTTCCTTCTCCACGAGGATCATTTGGATGTCTCGCCCACTCGCAGCACTTTCTCCTTCGGCAGTTTCTCTGGAATCGGAGAGGACCGGCGTGGCATTGAGAGAGGAGGTTGGCAAACCACCATATTAGGTGAGATGTTGTTACCTCTGCCCCAGGTTCTGTGTCATTCCTGTCCTGAGCGCTCAGAGAACAGAGGCTCTTTATTTCTTCATCCATCCTATTGCCACTCGTGTCCTTGGCTGTTTGCAGCATTACGCACCTGTCTGTAGAAGAGGCAACTGTGCTGACGCAGACCTTGAATGGGTTATACTTTAGTGCACTTTTTCTCTGGAAACTACCATCTTTACTGGGATAATAGCTACTGCAGTGGCCTGTGGTGATGCCTGTAACACTTGAATACACTTTCCCTGAGTGGTAGCAAGCATTGCACGACTGCAGCTTAAAACAGATTCAAGGAGTGGTTGCATCCTCTTCTTTTAAAGCGAAATCTCCGGAGAAGCCGCAATACAGTCATTGGGAGTATGGCAAAAAATATTCAGTCTTCCTCAAGTGAATGTCGGATACAATATAAAGAGGGTATTGTCTCAGAGTGAGGCTTACACTGTCCTGATATTGCAGTGATACAGTGTTTAAATCTAAATATTGGCTCCTTCAACCTCCCAAGTCCACTGAACAGTGTCTAGGCGTGGTTTCTGTTTCACAGATTTACTCCTAATGTCACAGATTTTCATCCTGGCACGCTTTCTTGGAGCCGGTTGGCAGGACAATGATTGCCTAAGGCTATGCCAGAGCCTTCTCGCTCTCACCAGCTTAGGTGGCATCAATTTGGTAAGCTCTCCATTATAAACACATCCCTCTTTGGGACGATGAAGGTAATGAGTTTAGCCAAGTAAATTCTTAAAGATTTTTATCTGTTTTGTCCATGGTCAATACACAGACACCTACACATTTGTACAAGAATAATAAACTTACCCAGTACCCAAATCCTCCTTTCCATAGCTTGAGTAGGTCAAGAAGTTTGTCATTTTTATTTTGGGTGCTGCAGATTCTTGTCCTGGCTTAACCTACAGTTTGTTATTTCTGATGTCTCAGTGGAATCATGTATTAGAGATCCGAGGGTCAACAGATCCCACTGACTTCAGAGATACTCTCCCTCTTTTGGTAGTTTGTTTTGATTTGTATTTTATTGTATTCCCAAATAACTTCCTTTGCTTTAGCACTCCCCATCCTAATATGCCTATTTTTTTCTGGACGAGGGGAGAATAAACCAAATTCTTGTAACCTGCCCCAAAGGTGGAGTCTTTCAGTGCTGACCAGTCTTACTTTCCTGAAGATGCTGGTGAGTGACACTGCGGTTGTCAGCTCAATCAGTACGTGCCGAAGGGAAGAGCCTTGCAGAGAGCTTTTACATTCGGTCTTTATGTCAATGAAGCCCCTCAAGATATCCCACTGTAATGTCTGGTTCTGCCTCCCAGGGTCCTGGAAGGCCTTCACTTTTGCAGACTCCAACCCTTCCATTTCTAACCCCAGCTACTGCCTCTTGCCTCCAAGCACCTCCCAGATGAGTAAACTAAATACCCATTCCTTGTCTTCGCCCTAGGAAAGTTTACCAGGCGGGGGAGCTCTGACACAGCGACGGAGATGGAGAGCCTGAGCGCTAGACATTCGCACTCCCACCACACGCTGGTCTCTGATCTGCCGGACCACTCAAACAGCCATGGAGAGAACACAGTCAAGGAAGGTAAATTTAACACATCAGCCAAAAAAGTTTCACTGAAGTATCGCCTCCAGGAAGCTGAGGGAGTATTGCTGTTTCCCTGTACGAGGATATTACTAATTGTTTTTTCTTTTTTTTTCCGCCTCTCATCTCTCGACGGTTTTTTGTTGTTGTTCTCTGTAGAAAAATGTTCCAGATCTTTAATGTTTATTTATCTGGTGCAATTTAAAAAATTGGCAGCCAGCAGCAGGGAGAAGGCAGGATTGGGGTTTTTTTCACCTTACCACAAATACAGCACAGAACTTTGGGCAGAAGCTTGGTACGGCTAAACTTCGTGGTTACATGGGGAATCTTGTGCCATTGGGTGGATTTGTGTCAGCTCTAATCCAGAGTAGGCACATCTCCTTTATCTCTGCTCTGTGTCTCCTGGGCAAAGCTCTTCTCCTGGATCAGTTCTGTGACGTCTGCTTTTATTGGCCTGCATTCGTTCTGTAGGACAGTAATCCCACTCACTACACCAGCTTCTAGCCAGATGTTTTCTAAAAGAGAGCTTTATGCAATGCTTGTTTTTCTAGTTGTACCCCAGGTACAGTTGTGCAGCAGCTATATAAGTAATAGGGCAGATCACCCTATTTCTGGTCTGTGACTTTGAACGGACTGTTCTGTAGTTGGACAGCAAGTACAAATATTATGTATTTCTTTTGTTTTGTGTGACCAACTATATCCAAGCATACTGGTCATTTGTAATTTCCCATCTGTTCTCTACTTTCCCTGGCCAGGAGACATTTGCTAATGAACTCATTTCTTCTGGCTGACCCACTGAAAAGCAGAGATGAAAAATTAGTTGTGTGGTAGGTAGCAGCTCAGGAGGAGGCACAGGAGGATGGGCACAGGCTGCAGGCATGCATGGATGTACATGCAGAGTCCTTAGTTCTCCCTCCCTGCCTCTGTGAGTCCCATCCAGCAGTCAGCCCTATCAGTGATAATGAAATAAAGATTCAACACAGGAAAAGTTCCTTTATGAGAATTTGGATAAAGATTTTTGTTAACCATTTCAATACAAACTAAGCAAAACCTTAGTGAAACGCAGAATAGCTGCCCTTGGAAAATCATCAAACTTGGTAGTTCAGGAACAAAATTTCCTAATTCCATCTTTATTGTTATCTTCACCCAACAAATTTTAGTGAATGCCATTAAAAAGTCCCACGTGCCAGCAAGTAATCCTCTGCTTACAGGCAGCTAATCCCTGCCCTCACTGACCAAACGGTAGCCTAGTTCACGGTACTGCTCTTGGCCTTGCAGCATTTCTCCTAATCTACAGTGCTAGTTGAGGGCTGGTAGGGCTGCATAGGCCACGAGGAAATGCAGTCACCACTCTGGCTCCATCAGTCACTGAATCAGTGCCTGAAGATTCTTATTAGACGTATGTTGTTTTATTCATTGGAACCCATGAAACCGCCTGACGCAGAGGTTCTTTGTTATTCCATAGGCCTGTTTCTGTACTGTCTGGCAAAAGGTGGTCCAGTCAGCACTGTGGGACACATAGGGTGCTTCTGCGCTACAGGGTGTATAAACGTGCTTACAGAGCACCAAGTGTGGGACATGAATAACATCATGGCCTGGAGTTCAGCATGAGTTGTAAAACCATGGTGAACCCCTGATAAAAACTGTCCTGTGTGGCCAAAATGCTGTCACTACCTGAGCTAACCAATTTAAAGTTGAGCTTGGCTATGGCGTGAGGTCTCTTCTGTAAGCACGGTGAACTTAGACAGCGCATTGCCTTTCTCATCAGTCAGCTTTGTGTTTTGGAGATGGTTTAGATTATCACAGGTACCGTTAAGAATATGCTGCTCCACTTTTTTCAACTGGTCTGATGAAATAGTTCAAGCTGGTGTGACTTAGAAAGCTCCACCAAACTGGTGCTGCTGTTACCCCTCCTTCACTCCTGCATCCAGCTGCAGTCTTTCTTCTTTCCTTTGCAGGCGCAGTGCTGCTTTTAAGACCAGGCACTGGACAAATTCAGGGAGCAAAGCTAGCCAAAATCTAATTCCCCTGTTGGATTAGATTTAGTTGGCTGAGCTCCCTGATCTGCTTAACTGCCCAGTTGACTGAGATCAGCTTAAGCTGCCGTGGAACTGCACCGCTAGAGCAAGCAAGTTTGGGGTTGTTCTAATTTATGCTTAGAAATTAAAGGAAGAAATGAATCTATGCTTTCATCCCTGTACCCTTGACAGGAATTAGGAACCTGTCTCGTCTTTCAGCATTACAAGCTGCATTAAGAGCTGCTCCCTTCTTGTAAACAAGCACAGCCTCAGTTTCCCATTTCATAGCTCCAGAGATGGAAATTTACAGGTAGCCATTTTCATCCCTGCAGTGCGGTCCCAGATCTCCACCATCACTGTGGCAACCTTCAACACTACCCTGGCCTCGTTCAATGTGGGCTACGCCGATTTCTTCAGCGAGCACATGAGGAAGCTTTGCAACCAGGTGCCCATCCCTGAGATGCCCCATGAGCCACTCGCATGCACCAACCTCCCACGGAGCCTGACAGACTCCTGCATCAATTACAGTTGCTTGGAGGATACGGATCACATTGACGGAACCAACAACTTTGTCCACAAGAATGGCATGCTGGATCTCTCGGTAATTGGCAAGGAATGAGGAAAGCCAGGTCCCTCTTCTGTCAATATAGCTGTACCATTGAGATCAGGGTGTTGATGGGCTTTTCCTCCACCTCTTTATATGACTTCTCTCAGCAGTACGTAAAGGTCAGTCAGATACGTTTGTGCATATCATAAAAGTCTCCTCTGAGATACTGCAACTCCTATTACTCCTTGCAAGGAGTGCATGTGCATGTGGAATGCACACATCAAATCCAAAGTGATCTTATGTAATGGCTGTGTTCCTGGGGCATGCACCAAGTTCCCTGTAAAATACTGTAGAACCAAACAGCACCTTTCTTCTAATGGCACCTTAAAACTCACCTTTTCTGCATTTTCCTAATGACTTGACAGCTCCTGGTGCACTGAAGTAGTGTTCTCAGGCTCACAGATGTCATCCCATGGTTTCCTTTTCTGCCTGACTGTGCCCAGCCTATGGTTTCTTGTCTTACACCTGGATTGTAAGCTCTTGGGGTTGAGGGTTGTGTGTACTTCATTCTGAGTTTGTGCTGTGCCTGCTAAAATGAGTCGCTGGTCTGTGACTAGAATTTCCAGGCACTAAATAGTACTAGGAGAGAAAGTAAGTCTGATTTTAAATATGATGTTTGAATCTCTCAGGTGGTCCTAAAGGCTGTTTACTTGGTCCTGAACCATGACATCAGCTCCCGGATTTGTGATGTGGCTCTGAACATCGTGGAGTGCTTACTTCAGCTTGGTGTGGTGCCCTGTGTAGAGAAGGTTCGGAGGAAGAGTGAGAACAAAGAAAATGAGGCCCCTGAAAAGAGACCAAGTGAAGGATCCTTCCAGCACAAAGGGGCTGTGTCTGGTGGTTCGGCTTGTGGATTTGGGCCTCCCCCAGTTAGTGGAGCTGGAGACGGAGGAGAAGAAGGAGGTGGTGGAAGTGGTGGAGGAGGTGGAGGTGGAAGTGATGGAGGTGGTGGTGGTGGAGGAGGGCCGTATGAGAAAAATGACAAAAAACAAGAAAAGGTTTGTCTTGCTTCCCTTTATCCAATTCCCGAATGTACTGTAGTATCTCTTTGAGTATGCATGTGTATGCAACCGCCCTTCTGTTTGCCCGCCTTTTTCTTTGCGCTGTAATGACAGATGTGTTTGGCTCCGGTACTCGCTTGGGATTCCACTGAAGAAACATGAATTCAAGCACTGTAACTACTCCAGCAAAGCAGCTGCCCAAAGCAGTTTTGAGCTTCCTTGCATGGAAGCTTTCAATATCTGTGCCAGATACCCTCAATCACAATGATTTTTTTTCAGGTTTATTATTCATAATTTTTAAGGAAAACCAGAATCCATTGTGTGAGCACAGTTTGTTTTCTTCAATGGCCAGAAATCATAAATTTTTCAGTATTGCTCTGAGAATTGGCCAAGAGATGCAGTTGCTGACCTGCACAGTTGCAATTCATAGTAGCATATTACCTAAGGCATTTTAAAATAAGGTGCTTGTTTTTCTACTCAAACAGCTCTCTGTTTTTCAGGCAGAATTTTTTTCAGGCAGTAGGAGCGGAGTGGTATTCATAGCAGCATGCAGGGGGCTTTGCATTTACAGTATGACTTTGTGAGGGAAGCTGAAAGGGGAGGGGGCTGCTTCTAAACTTGACGAAATCTTGGAGCAAACATTTCAGGAGCAACAACTCAGTAATGGAGCGTGTGAGAGGAGAAATGGGCAGCAATTTGTTGAAAGCAAAATGCCAATAAAATGCCAGTGGTTGTGCCAGGGTTTCACGCCATCTTTCCCTCTGTGACCCTCAGGATGAAGGCCCTTCTGTCAGCACCCATACGCTGGCACTCACAATGCTGATCAAAATTGTGAAGTCTCTGGGTTGTGCCTATGGTTGTGGAGAAGGACACCGAGGGCTCTCTGGAGATCGCCTGAGACACCAGGTATTCTGGGAGAATGTAAGAGAATTAAAGCTCATTAAAGCGTCCCCCTTGTACTTTTGACATCAGCTGCTGAGATTGCTGTCTGCCCCCTCTGTAGCTTTCTCTGTATTGGCAGTACGTGTGTTGCTCTCTGCCCCAGCTCACAGACTGTGTTGCAGCCCAGCTGTATGAAGGAGGTTTTCAGCTGTTGTGTTACCGTCTAGCCCTGGGACCTTGCTAAGAGCGTGCCACAGGTCCAGGGTGCTTCTGACCACCCCAGCAGATGGGTTGTCTGGGAAGGGTCATATACCTGGGAGCAAATCCCCTGTGTGAGCTGGTGTAAGCAATTTTGCGCATTGACGGTACCCCAACAGAGTACTCTGTCTGCAAGAGGTGCCGCTATCGTGGTTGCATATCTGAATCCAGAAATCTAAGGCGTAGTCGTGTCCACCTTTCCTGATGGTGATTATGACTGGTTGCTGCTGGGCTGCTCCATCAGCTCCTGACAGAGTGCACTGTGCTTGCAGGCGTGTTAATGTGCTGCAAGGAAGTAGAAGACTCGTGCCCTGCTGAAGGGCAGAGTGGATGGTCACTGTTGGTTCCTTACACTTTTGGTTTTGCCCAAGCTGAAGCAGTGGAGAGCGCCCAGGATGCAGCCCGGGTATCAGACTTCATTCAGAAGTTTGAGTCCCTGACATCAGTCCAATGCCCTGCCTAATGGGAGGCCTTCCACGTCTTTTCTCCAGCATGTACCCTCTCTTCGCCTTCTGTGCTTGCAGCAGGGAACGTTTCAGAGGCCTGGAATGAGAATTTACACTGTGCCCATCCCCGGAGCGGGCAGGAGCCTGATGGTTTTCATGGCTTTGGTTATCCTGAGCCATGCCAGCAGAGCTATGATTTGGTTCTGGGATGTGAGCTAGATGGCTCAGAGGTTGATTGGCTGCCTCCTGCAGCGGTCTTCTGTTCGCTAGATTCCCAGGTACCAAGGAGACTGCGGCAGCAACGGTAGTCTGGATGCTGCAGGACAAGATGGAGTAAGAGAGTCCCAGTGGTAACAGCAGGAAGATTCTGCACTGGTTGAACATACACCACATTCATCGGTGCCAGTTAGGGTGTTACGTTGTGTTGGAGCTGAGCCAGCAAAACATTCAGGCCTATGCATAATATGAAGCATAAATGAATAGATCTCTTGGAACCAAGGTTCTGATGAGACTCCTTGAATCAAAGTCTTTATGGGAAGAGATTTTCCTACACATCTAAGTCTGCTGCATTTTCTGTGCGTTTGTCTGGCCAGACTGCTTTGCATGCACCATTTGTGTCGATTGCATGGACAATCACGTGTCTGAGTATACGGGAAAGTTAAGCACCGTACTGTAGGTAGCAGGAGAGTTCGTGTTTCCCGTAGAACCGGTAGTTCAGATTAATCCCAGCCTGCGTGGGACTCCTGGTAGGATGGGTACTTTTGTGATAAAAGTTAACAAATTAGAGCTTTTAAATAAAAAGCTAATGTTTTGCATTATATAAATCAGTCACTGAGTACAGGTGCATCAGATGGATTGGATCTGAGCCAGAGGCTGAAAATCAGGTGCCTGAGGCTAAGGACCTGTTTCAGCAAGGCACTAAGCCTTGACTGAAGTGGTCCATTCCTACTTCATTCGTATTCAGTGAGATTCTACCCCGGAGTTGGAACAAGGAGGAGAGGCCTTAGATTGGTCTGGCAGTGACTTCACCACCACCTCCAAACAGGGGCACCCGTACCGGTGCACTGTCTCCTCGTGCTGAGTCTCTTGTTGGCATGAGAGGCAGACCTGTCTTCTGTTATGGACCTGAACCTTCTGGCTCCGAGGGCAGGTTACTTTGGACAGCCCAGCAGAGCACTGGCTAAGCGAGAGTAGAAAGTACCCTGCTCCTATCAGCAAAACTCGAACATGTACTTAGATATGATGTGATGTGATGTGATGGATATCATTGCAGGCCCAGAACTGTCTCACAAAGCTGTACAAACTGGATAAAATGCAGTTCCGGCAGACCATGAGGGATTACGTGAACAGGGATTCTCTCAATAACGTGGTGGATTTCCTGCATGCTTTACTGGGAC
>NW_010433193.1:23926-35070 GCF_000710305.1 Buceros rhinoceros silvestris
GGGGGGGAGAAGGTGCATTGCTATCCTCACACTATACAGAGCATCTCGTTAGCCAGTGCAGGTGGGGGGAGTTGGAACTCTTCTGATCTGACCACCTGGTGATCTCACCTAGTGATCTTGTATCACCCAGTGCAGCCGAAATCGAAGGCCTCTCTTTTGATTCATCCTACCTGTTGTTCATGGCTCCTCAAAGAAAAGATTTTCATTCAGCTATGTGTCAGGCAGGAAGTTTTCGGCTTCATGGCATGACCAGGTGCCAGCTGGAGTGGTCTGTGTAATCCAGGGTTCGTTCTGAACAGAAACACGGTTGGACATGAAGACCCTCCATGGTGCCTCAGATGAGGCAATAAATGGCAGGAACAGGTTGAATAGACAAGACGATGAACACGCAGATGCAGATGCCTGCGGTTACCAGTGTGTGTTTGTCTACCTGTGTATGTTACTTGTGCACCTTGCAAGAGCAGCATTCCTGTAGTTCAGATTTTCTTTTCATAGGTGTTGTCACTTCTCAGCTTAATCAAACATCTCTTGTCCTATAGAACAATAAATAGAAAAACTGGAGGTATTGTTGAAGTTTTATGCCTTATTCTGAACATCTCTAAATGAGACACATGGATAAAAGGAAGCCAGAGTAGACCTGATCTTATCAACCCTTTTTCATACTACAACTATTTCTGGGAAGATTTCATCATTTATTTTATCCTTCCCTTCTGTTTTCTTTTTGTGGGGTGGGATTGCGAGAACTAGCATAGGATATTGAGTGGGGACTTGCCCTCGTCTCCTGTATCTGAATCCCTTTGTCTTTAAGCCATGTTTCTTAAACTGTTCCTAACAATGGGCCTTGCTTGTACTCGAATTTCACAGACAAGGCTGGATTTGGGAATAACTTCACCACAGTGGACAACAAGTCTACAGCCCAGAGCGTAGAAGGTATTATTGTGAGTGCCATGTTCAAGTCATTGATCACTCGCTGTGCTTCCACTACACATGAGCTGCACAGCCCAGAAAACCTGGTAAGCGCTTGATTTCACGTTAACAGAGTTACATTTATACTTGGGTGTCACCAGTGAGGCTTTACAGTGAGGCACTGCCAGCATAAATCAACTTTCAGCGGAGTTAAAGCCAGTTTACTTAGCTAAGGACCTGGCCCACCCATGGCAGAGTATGTGAGTTACTGACCAGCAGTTTGGTAGGTCTCCCCAAGATTTAGACAAACATTCAATTCACCAAACACCTAGAGGAAAGTAAGGTGCTGCTGGTTGCTGCCTACGTGCTTTCTCCGCAGAGCGGTCAGTAGAATGGGTGACATGAGCTCCCCCAAACTGGCGCAGAATCTAGCAGCTAATCTCAAACCACCTCCTTAATTACCAGAAATTAGCATTTTTCGTGGAAGCAACCGAGAAGCACTCTTGTGCTCCATCCTTAGGGCAGAGCTGTAGAGGCACTGAAACGCAGCTGAAGGGACAGTAGATCCTCTGTGAGGGGAAGGGAGAGGGAGAAGGAAAACACAGTAACATCGGAAACCAGCAGAGTAGCCTGCCTGTGTCCAAGTCCTCTCCTTTGCAATGTTTCTCGGCAGAGATTAAGTGGGATGCAGAAAAACACGTGCCATTGTTGGGTCTAGACTAGGATCACCAAGTGTAAATATTCCTTCTAAACTGTAAGTCTTTCTGGATCCTATTTTAGCTAGTGTGTAAGGTGAAACTTATCTTTACGCATAGCACCGTTAATTGTCTGTACTGAGAACAGAGCACGCAGAGTGTATGTGAGGATTTCCTGTTGTTGCATCACTCTTTAAAGTCAATTTTGAGTTCAGTTTCCAGTTATTTGTTTGTTTGGCGTTTTGGGGATTTTCTTGGTGGTGGTTGTTGTTGTTGAAAGCTGGCTGTGCACATCCTAGCTGGGAATTTCTGGAATAATCCAAGATCTTTCAGGAAAGTTAACAGATACAAATCACATCCTGTAAAACAGTTCCCTCCACCCCCTTGTCCTGAGATACAGAGGTGATTTGTCAAATCATGGATGTATGTGAACGTTCAGAACTATATAAAGAGCCTGGAGTGGAGGAGTAGGTTGGGGAATGAGTGAGTCATTCCTCTCCCTTCCCATGATGTAAAGCTCTAAAATAACTAAGAAAGATCCCAGGACACCCACTGCTTTTGAAACAAAACAAGCAATTTTTTGCAGTGTACTTCCTCCCCTCTGGCCCCATTTAGCTTCTTCATCCCTTTTAAGAATATGGGCTAGATGAATGGGATAAAACAGGCTCTAACACATCTTTGCAGGTCCTCACCATGCAGCTGTTTTAGCTTCTGCCACCTCTACATCTGCTGCAGCCCATCGCAGAGCATGTAACATAACAATAATGGTCCTCATTGTCTGCTGCTTCTGAGTGCACTAAATGGAGTCTCCAGCTTTTGATCCCAGCCACAAAACACAAACCCAGTACCTGGAGAGTATATCAGGCAATAGCTGGAGGAAGTAATGGCCTGCTGAAGTAACTTAGAAACTATTGATGCTCACTGCTTCTTCACAAACTACAGACTGAATTCTTTAATTTTCATGATGTCTTGCTACTCAGGGCTTGTACTGTGATATCCGACAGCTGGTCCAGTTTATCAAGGAGGCTCATGGGAATGTGTTTCGGAGAGTGGCACTCAGTGCCCTCTTAGACAGCACTGAAAAGTTAATACCAGGAAAAAAAACAGAGGAAACGGAGCAGCAAGAGCCAAAGCCTTCTGGGAGCAAAAGGTGGGTGTCTAGGAGGGAGAAGGCGAATGACTGACTTGCTTACGGTGGTATGACTACTCGCGCTGAACACAAACATCGAAAGACCGAGGTCTTGCATGTTTTATCTTGATAGCATGTGCCCGTTCCTGACGTACAGATTGGTACTGTGGCAGCCGTCACCTTTCAAATTTACCGAACTGAGACAATAACAGATTTGTGGGAAAAAGTGATAACCCTCTCATGTAGGCCTGAGAAAACCGTGTAATAGAAACACCAGGAGAAGGAAAGGTTAAGGGGAAAAAAGAAGCATACTGTCCCTCCCAAAACATAGCTTTTAATGTGCAGCACATCCTCAGTGTTGTTCCTGTGACAGGTAAACCCTGGCATGCAAAACCAGTCCCAGAAGAAATCTAATCCTGACATGCTGCTTTATCAAAAAGAAATTGTCTCTGGTACTATGATGCTTGTCATATTGAAAGGTTGAGAAGAAGGGTTAAGAAAGTTGAAAAACATCTAAAAACCTTGGCTTTTCTTCTAAGAGCTGATGCCTTTTTCACAAACGATGTATATAGAGGCAGTACGTTACTAAAGGGAGGGTGCATCTCTAAAGCTGCTTTGTCGCTCATCAGCACTGGTTTCCCTGTCGTGGAGCTGTGTGATGACTGTGAGATGGGCCATCCATTTGCTTTAGCTGATGATTTATATCATCTGTATAGATCTGAGGTGGGGAGCGTCATCATTGACAAAGGCCAGGCCTCAGCTGCCCCCGATGAATGCCGTAGTTGCATCTCAAGCCGCCCAATGCAAACTCCGGAACAGTAAGTAAATATTGGATTGTTTTATGCGTTGTTGCCAGCAGCTTCCTTCTGGGGTTAGTACAAATGGGCAGGACAGCAAGGACTTGTCTCTTTGGATGGTGCAACAAATGTCCTGAGTGTTTGTTTGGGAGCTGCTGTAACATCCAGGTGATGCCTGTTTTCAGTGCTGCCAACTGGACTCACCCTGCTTTTGATGGGGAACCACCAAAGATTTCCAAACAACAGTGCAGTGGATTTGTCAGTATCGTGTACTATCGTAGCCATCAACAGAGTGTTGATGCCTCAGAGATGCCATCACAGCTGTTCTCCATGATTTGTTTTACTTCGAGGGGGTGATGCTATTAATTTTCAACTTCCAAGTTATTGCTAAGGGTCATTAATCCTTTACCCAAGAGCCAGCCCATTCCTGATGTCTCTTGGGCAGGGAGTCTCTGAAGACTGCACCTCCCATATCAACACAGGTGCTCTACCAGTGTTTTTGCGGAGCAATTCGTCTTGCTGTCAGGCAGGGCATGTTTGGAGTCTCTATTGTCCAAAGAATTCTGCAGTTTAATATTGAAGTAAATTTAATCAATACTCTTAGGAATTTTATCAAATTGTACAAATGGCCCCTGGTCCCTCAGTAACTTTGAACAAGTCGTTTAGCTTCTCTGTGCCTCTGAATACCCACCTGTCTTGCTAGAGTGCTTTGAGGTGCGCTGGATGAAGACATTGCTTGCACAAGGGCCCAGAGTTCTCTGTTCTGTATTCTCCTGCATTAACTGAGCCTGCAAAGTCTCCCTGTGGCTGAGACTGCAAGGCTAATGCAAAGCCCTTTACTGCTCTGCAGAACGGCAGCAAGCTGTTCTGCTCTGAGTCCTGCCACAGCCACGGAGAGAGCTCAAGAGTATCGCAAAACGCGCTGTCCCCGTTCCAGTGCGTTAATGAGAACGGTGACTCCAGCAGGTTCACAAAGGGCTGTTGTGACGTCCAAAAGCTCTCCAGTAGACGTGCTTTTAGAAAGCACCAGTGTATTCTGATCAATACGGGTCATTTTGACCTAAAGAAACTGATCTGTTTTTCGTGTGTAGGAACTAAAAATTGGAACGACCTCTGCAGTGGGCAAGCTCCTCAGGGTAGGAAAGATGGTTATTTTGTGCCTTGAACAATATTGAGCATGTTGTCACACTTGATTATGTCCCACTGAGAAGAGTATGTTGGGAATTCAAAATGAAACAACCTCAAAGAATAGAGGGGTTAGGAGGGGTCTGCAGGAGGGAGGCCTCCTTCCCCTGTGCATCCAAACTTCACTGAAATGCTGTTCACACTCTGCATCCCTTTCCTTCCAGCGATGAGCAAATCCAAGGGGCCGTTCTGGGACGCAAGGACTTCTGGCGAAAGATGTTCAAGTCACAGAGTGCCGCGAGCGATACCAGTAGTCAGTCTGAGCAGGACACATCCGAGTGCACCACTGCTCACTCTGGGACCACCACAGACAGGCGTTCCCGCTCCCGTTCCCGGCGCATCTCCCTTCGAAAGAAACTCAAACTCCCCATAGGTAAATGTATGTCTCTTCCTATTCTATATACATATTGCATGTGCAGAGAAACACAAACACATTTATCTCTCTTAAGAAATATTGATCACAGTTCCTTGTTGCCCAAGTACGTTGTGTATTCTCCCAAGGGAAGCTGGGAAATGCTGCTCTCTCCATTTTACATTTCAGTGGGGAACTAGGGCAAAGGGAAATGGAAGCACTTTGCCGAAGGTAACAGAGGATATCTGTAGCAAAAAAGAATAGCAAATCTAGAGTAGCAAAGTAGAGGACTAGTACCTTAATCTCACAGATGCTCTTTTTCTCGCAGAGGAGAAATATTCCAAACGGCGCTTGATAGACAAAGAATGTACCTTTTACAAGTCCCACGTTATGGTAGTTGTGTGGTAGTTAATACATGTAACGTGAAAAGGCTGCCTTTCCCTTTCTTCCCATTTTCCCATACTCGAGCACGGGCACTTCGGAGGAATACGCTGCAATTGCTAATAGATTCTGCTTGGAAGCATTTTCAGAGTTGTCCTGAGTGGCTTATTCCACAACAGGGAACTGGCTGAAGCGCTCCTCCCTCTCCGGCCTGGCTGACGGAGTGGAAGATCTCCTAGATATCAGCTCTGTTGACCGTCTGTCTTTCATCAGGCAGAGTTCCAAGGTAAATGTGTCAGGCTGAATTACAGGGAGCTTGGAAGGGCAGCATCTGGCTGCTTTTAGCTGTCCAGGGAAACATCCTGCTCAACACGGACGTTGTAGCCAATGATCCTTGGTCACAGAAAGTGCCATGGGGATTTGAAACTCGACTTTCACAGCTCACGGTGGAGACTAGGTTAAACCTGCGCTGTACTTGGCAATCTGCCTTGGGTCACTGAGAGAGAAACGCAGACTCTGCCAACACACTTAAGGCTTAATTGCTGGTCACGCTTCTCCTTCCTTCTTTGTGCCCTTACAGCCTCTTGGAAAAGACCAATCCTTTAAGCAGAAAGCTTAAAAGGCGAAGTGCTTCGGCGTGCGTAACTCTGTGCAGACCCACGTGTGTGGCTGTGGTGATCCGCTGTGTCACAGCCTGTCTGTAGACGCTTTGTGTCTGAGCAGCGCAGACCAAGAGAGAGTGGCAGAGCACAGCCTGACCCCAGCCCGCCTTCTGTCTTTGCGCAGGTGAAGTTTACCAGTGCGGTGAAGCTGTCAGAAGGAGGGGGGCCAGGAGGTGGCCTGGACAACGGGCGAGATGAAGAGGAGAATTTCTTCAAGCGTCTTGGTAAATGGCGCACCTGCCGAAGACACCCATCCAAGCTTCATCACACAGAAGAAAAAGATGGTTAGAAATCAGGGTTCTCGTCTCCTTTTTTCTTTCTTTTTATCTTTTTTTTTAGATCTCTTTCTTTCTGTATTTTACCCCTTTCCCTTTTTTCCTGCTTTCTCCATGGTTTTTGTATCCATTTTAGCCTTCTCCAACTTTTTAGTCTTTGTAACTGTTTTCTTTCCCTTCCTCCTTTCTTTTGTTTTGATTTAGAAAAAGGAAAACCCTCTAGTAAAGGAAATTTTTAAAGTAAAATCAAGACTATGCAAATAAATCCTGCAAATACCACATTTGGGCTTTTTGAATCAAATTGAATTTGATCAATACCCTTGAAAAATTAATGCTTGCTTCAAAGCACTTAGTTCAAAATTAGGTGTGTAAATCTTTCATTGCCTAATATAGCAATGGGTGTTCCATCAGGCTTTTTGTTTGTTTTGTTTTTTTTTTTTTACCGATTTGTGACCATTTGACAGTTTTAGCAAAGAGCAGCACAGAAATGGAAAACCCTGCACAAACCTTGTTATAATTATCTCTTTTCTTCTGTGTTTGCATGTCTAGTGTCTGCATACCATTCGTTAGGGATACCGTCCCTTTTTCTTAGCACGCAACGTAACAACAACAACACTACTTTTCCTTTCCACTGAAGTACGTGTGATTGCAATGTATTTTTAAAAACAGCGATGTTTGAAAAGCTTTTATGAATAATACAAGGTCATGATATATTCTGTCTTAAAATGTCATGCAGTCATTCACATGCTCATGTCCCCAGCTCAGAGCTCATCCTTGTTGTCAGGGAGACGACTTTGTACCTTCAAGTTCTGTTACTGGTTTTTCAAGAAAACCCAACCTGACTTCCAAAAACACACAAAAAGGAGTAGATTTTTTTTTCCACCATGATTTCTGTAGCTTTACAGTATGTTACGTTCTCTGCCATTATGGTTTTTTTTTTTATTTTCTGGCATTACACTCTGACACTGCATTGTATGTTCTTCACCGTCATCTGTCCCAGAGCTGCAGTGTAATGTGGGTGAGGCATCGTTCAGGTGAGTGGTACTAGCAAAGTGTGAGCTCATCTTGCCAGTGTAAACCGGTCAGCGTTCTGCCACCGCAGAAACACTGGTGTGGTTTTCAGCTAGCTCCTAGGTGAAAAGTATCGTTCCTTAGGAGGAGAATGCACCAGCCCAGCAGCTTGTTGTAGCTTGGTAGCTGGGAGAGAATATCCCCAGTGTGGAAAGGACTTCTGTTTTCTTCATCCGGCACTTTGTGCTGAAGTACGTGTGAAATACTGCCACCATATTTTCTCCCAGCTCTTACTGGGAACGAGCAACTGAGGGGCAGTGAGATCTTTACGGACTGCTACAGCCGTTTCTCAAGTGCTTATGTGAGATGTCCTTCACATTTTTTTGTAGGAAGTGATTTTTTTTTTTCATCTTGCTCATACCGATTTTCTGCCACTGTGAGTTTGCTTCTGCCTGGTGTGCCCGTATTTGTGATTTAATGGCCCTGTGAGCACCCAAAGTCTAGGTCGGTATGTGTGGTACATCTTATGTCCATACAAAACTCAGACGATACGTTAGTATTGGCTTTTTGAACTTCAGAAACGTTGTCCCTGCTTCAGAGTTCTGTCAGTAACATCAGAAATGATGTAATTAATGAAGAGAACTTGAAACGTCTTCTGTGTGCCTGTGAGAGTTGTACATTACACATTCTTCGTTTTGTCATGTGCACGCGTTAGAAATACCATAATAAAAGTGACGCAGGGGGCTAAGGACAGAGGCCCCTGCGTATTAGTATGAGAAACAAGCATGTTGCTGGGGGAGGAGGGCAGTTGTCCGCTAACTGAAGCAAAGGGAGGGTATTCAAAGTTCGTAAGGCAAAGTGTGACAGCGAAGAAAGTTGTGTCACCGTGTCCACGGGGTTCTCTGGTATGCAATGAAAGCCACACACCTTTAGCAAAAATATCAGAGTAGTTGTACATGCCCGTGTGCGTACGTACTCTTACGTGCATAGTGAAATCAGCGTGAGGGCTTTTCAGGGTGGGGTGGTTGGTAACGCTGTAGGGCAGCAGCACTACAGAGAGCCTGCACGTTGCCACTGCTTTTGTAACTTTCCTAAAGATCAACAGGCTTTATTGCTTATGGAGAAGAGAATAAAAGCCTGTTGAAAGGGGTGGGCACGCTATTAAATCCCTGAAGCATTGTTTTGGAATGTCTTTCTGTCTTCACATTCTTGTCATTCATGACGCTGTGCCTTTACTTTCCTCATGCTTTTTCCTTGTGGTGTTTCCTCTTGTGTTTTTGGGGTTTTTAACATAGTAGAACAAATTTGAAAGAAAACGGAGAGAGAAGAAATACATTACAGTTAAAAAAAAAAAGCAGAATAATTTGTCACGTCATTTATGAATTGTAATCTTCATCGTGATATACCATTTAGAGCACGGGAAATTCTGTGTTGGGTATGTCTGTAAGCATGTGTGTGTGTGTATCTGTATGTGTGCATATGTATATATATGTATGTGCACATAAATACGCACATTCATGCATAACAAAATGCTTATTTTAACGATCTTTTTACCTATACTTAAAACAAAGCACATATACCGAAGTGAGTTACTGAATGTTTACGTGGTGTCCTTAATGTTCCTTTGAAGATGTTGTGAGTGACCATCGAAGTTTGCAGGGTGTTCAAGGCACAGCAGCCAGATGAACCACAGCGCGTGGTTGCTCGAGGGCCATTCGCGCAGCAGGCAAGCAGGGGCAGGGTGTCGGGCACCCGGTACCCTCCTGTCTTAGGAAATGGTCTCTGCTCGCAGGGCTGAGTTACGCTAACAGGAAGCCAGTGAGGGCTTCCCCGCTTAAAGCTGCTCCAGGATGGGTGTAGTGGAGACCGTCGCTGGCTGCCTCTGAAGGATTCTCCCGCAAAGCTTCAGCAAAGTGCAAGGCAAAGGGTTGCAAAGGGCTGTAGTCAGAGACTGTAGGTAGTACCACTGAGCCCAGATGGACCAAGCTTCTGCTAAATCTTTAGACTGGGGCTTAGGGAGATGCCTTAGGCATGCCTTTCTGTATCAGAAAGTCTCGTTTCTTTTCTGTATCTCATACAGGCCCAGCTGTAGCAGGGCCCTGAGTAGGAAATGTGTGTACCTCAAATGAGCTCGTGTTAGAACAGCCCTAGCAGGAAGGCTCACATGGCATGCTGCAGGCTGTAAGGAAACAGGAGCAGCTGGAGGAGAAGGGTGTTTGTGCCTGCTCGTTTATGTAAGTGTTGTGTCTGTTCTTTCTACTTTGTTTGTTTGTTCCATTTTAATGAAATATTTCTCAGCGTAGGAACACTTTGTTTACTGAAAAGCTACATACAGCTTCACTGGAGAGAGAACAGCCACAGATGTTGTAAAGAAGTCTCTTGAAATGGATACACCTCTGTTTTCAGGGGAGAAGTGAAGATCCACTGTGTCATTTTCTGTCGTGGTTATTGTTTGTGGTACATAAGTGCTTTCCAAGTAATTCTGGGGAGCGCAATCCAAGGGACTTTGAGTTTCAGCCATTCTCATTTCGTGAGGAAGAAGTCACAAAGTCCTGTAGAACTGACGTTTTCCCCCTTGTCTTTCAAATCCATGTGTAAAGCCAGTCTTGAATTCTCCACTCAGTGTTCTCTTCATCCGTGCTTTATCCTTCAGTGCTCTGTAACCTTTTGTACTTTCACATGTTAACAGGGAGAGTATTATGGATAAAGGCAAAAAGCCCAGAAGCTGACTGTTCTTGTTTTGACCAGCCACCTTGGCCTTGAAACTGCTTTCCCGATTTCTCACCTCTGTCTTCCTACCGCTTTCTCAACTCTGGGTACCTGTGTAATGATCTTCTGTGTTCAGAAGTTGTCGTTCCGATGGGCAATGAGATTAGTCGATTTATCACGTGAACTCTATACCTGGAGTTTAAAATCATGCTTGAAAGAAGCCCTGAGTGCTAACTTCATTTTCAAAAGGAACTCTTATTGGGGAGCTTTCTATCCCAAAGAGTACAAGACACTTCAAGAGAGAGAGGCTGGAGTGATGGTGATGCCTTGGAGTTGAGTCCAGTCTCACTTGGGGTGTCTTGGTAACTGGAGAAGATGCATGCCTAAAAAAAAGGACAGTGCTTGATTTCCACATAGAACATTCCCAATATTTGCAGCTGCTTTTTCTCTCCTAGTAGGTGATATACCAGTAAATTGATATGTGAGGAATAAGGTTTATGCGTGCTCCGCTTTAAGGTAAACTTGGAGGCAATAGAGAAGTAAGATAGTAGATTATTCGGGAAGAACAGACATTAAGCACGATGATGTGTGTTTAAGAGGTGGGAAGAAGGGCTATGGAAGGAACTCTGGGAGGAAGGAACCACGAACCATTCTGGTTCACCTGTGTTGATCTTGGGCTTCCACACTGACTATGGTGGAATTGTTTTGGGCAGATACCAGTACGACCAAGACCAGAATCCGGTTTGCTGTACGTCGATTTCACAGGAGTCATGAATATTGTGAAAATACCCCTGTTATCTTCAAGATAGCGCATCAGTGTGAGGAAGGGGTTTAGACCACCACTGTACTCATCAGGATTTTTGTTTGGTGAGAGACTGTGTTCCTTTCTCCCTACCCCTCTCTGCATCCCCTCTGTACTCTCTGCTTCTTTAGGTTGCCATAGCTTTGATGATCACTTGACTTCCAACCAAGAAGGAGGAAAATCCAAGAACGTTGTGAACCTGGGAGCAATCCGCCAAGGCATGAAGCGCTTTCAGTTCCT
>NW_010433193.1:35193-47908 GCF_000710305.1 Buceros rhinoceros silvestris
CTGCTGTGAACCAGGCACTATCCCTGATGCCTCCATTTTGGCAGCAGCCCTAGATCTTGTAAGTCATTTGTTGGTGCGTTTCTACCTGCTGAGCGAGAGCATGTGCATACGTGGTGGTCTGTTGCCGTTCGCTAGTGCTGTTCATGCCCACACAGAAAGCGGGTGAAGCATCCCAGCAAAGCCAACTGCTGGTGCTGTTACTAGGTGGAGTTTTAGTATCTGTGACTGGATAAGTATGCAAACAGAATGGTTCTTCTTCTTTTATTATGTGGCTCCCCGTAACTAGATTATTGCCGACACAAAGCTTTTATTGTCAGACCTGAGATTCTACTCTCAGCCATCCTGCTTCTGCTCCTGTTGTCAATGATAATCTACAGAATAAGGTTTGAAGACTGGATAACTACCTGGAAGGCATAGGAATTCCACTCAGGAGACCTGACAGAGCTCCAAATACATGAGGCAACAATGAACTATTATTCACCAGAGCCAGTCAGTGGGAACAACCTTCAAATGGCAGAGTGCTCATGGTTTTAATGCAAACATTGCTGATTTGCAGGTCCAAATTACACAGAAGTGACACAGTTCAGTCCCCGCTTCTTGAAACTGAGTGTCTCTTCAGTGTCTTGCTCCCTTTTTCCCCTGCAGCTGCTGTCTTTTCAACAGTCCCTTCATGTCTAAAGCAGTAGCCTTCAGCCTGTGGTTCATGGGCCACGGGGGCTCTCTGAGGTGCTTATGTGACAAGCACAAGATTGTGACAAATACAGCTGTAAAAAGCCAGCCAGTTATTAGTTAGTTCTCTGCACAGTGCTCTTCTACTTCCTTCTGTAAGTGGTTTGATATTTGCAAACTGAGGAAAATTGAAAGCCACTGCTCTCAGAGCATCCACAGCGTCCCTATTCCTTTGGCCTCCCACTCCTCACCTCTTTGACTGTCCTGCCCTTTGTGCTGATGTTCAGTTCTTTTGCTTGCTGCTGGAGATGCCAGACTCATGGATTCTCCCATTCTGCTACTGCTGTGCCTTGGGTGGTGTCACCTTGTCTGCTCCATAGTTGTAGGGATGATGATACGCTCTGAGCACCACTCCTTTATACGTTCTTCTTAACCTTGCATCCTTAGGCTGCAGGTTCAAGCAGGTCTGTGTTAATATTGGCCCAAAGTGACTATGGCTGTCAGTTCACATCTGTGAACAGCTCTACTGTCTGGACTGGTCCCTGTCCATCTTCCGGTAGACGGGTGTTGTCTTCACTAGTTCCTGCTCTTCCTGCTGGAGATTGTTGTCCCTCTGGCTGAACGCTATGGAAGCAGTGGCTGATAGGGAGGCCCGTCTCGTGCCCTCACAGTCAGGAGTGGTTCCTACTGGTCCAGGCTGCAGTGAGCTCAGAAGGTGGCTTGGGTGTGCTGCACAAAGACAGCATCATTCTTCAAGGCTGCCACCACGCTGCGAGTTCTAAACACAGGGAATATAAGGTACATGGGCAGGAATGTCCTCATTGCTGACAAGCGTGTCAGTAAGCTCCTTGTGGGGATGCTCTATTCTGTGTGCTAATAAATCAGAAGATTACACAGGGGTTTGGCAATTTTGTCCCTATTACCTGTAAATACCTTATTTATTTTAATTTTGCCAAATGCTTAAGCTACAAACCAACTTACGCTGTGCCTGTGTATGAAGTCAACTGAAAACTCCCGGTCAGAGCGAGCTGTTTGAAGATGTCCTGGCTTCTAGGGCTGGCTTGTACAAAATAGTTTGACTCTGTTTCTGCGGAGTGGTGCAGGAGGCTTTGGTATCAGAATTTTTAGGAGGTGTGCAGCTCAAGATGAATGGAGCCTTGTTCTAATTACAGAGACTCCTTACAAGGACCTGCTCAGCTAGCTCGCTCTCTGCGAAGAACTGGAGGGCGATACATGGAAGTTAAGAAGTCACAGGCACTGCAGTTTTCAAAAGATGACAGCTTGTCTTCACACTGTGTTGCTTAATGGCAGGGTTTTTATCAGCTAGCTCGCTCTCTGCGAAGAACTGGAGGGCGATACATGGAAGTTAAGAAGTCACAGGCACTGCAGTTTTCAAAAGATGACAGCTTGTCTTCACACTGTGTTGCTTAATGGCAGGTTTGTCATTGGAGCACACCCAACAAAAAACATGCTGCTTTTTTAACCTCTGTTTTTAGGCTTTTGAAGTAATAGTTTGAATCAGATTTGATGCAAGTTAAAAGCTTCTTAAGTAATTTTATCCAGCCTAGTTGCTATGGCAACCTGTAAAAATTGAATGGCAAACAGCTCCAGTTTCAGTTCTGTCACGAACTTCCTGAGCAAGCTTTTTCAAGCAGATTTTCCAGTTTCATACTTATACCAACTTAAGAACTTTCAAGAAACTTTGGAGGTTGACAGGCAATATTTCAGTCTGTGATCAAGTTTCTGCAGCGGCTTCCAATAAGCTGCTGTCTGGCATTGTATAAAGTTCTTACCTGAAGTATCCTAATCAGACTAGTCTGAATGTCTCAGGTGGAGAAAGACAAGCTTTTCTTTGACCAGATTAGCCACGTGCGACACCTGTCACCATTATGTTTCTCCCATGAGATGCGTGAACTGATCTCTTCTAACGTATATCTCTTAGCCGTGTTGAAGTGCCATAATGGCACTGCTTTATGGCACAGTTGTCTGAGGGCACCTCCTAAGTACTGGGATGGCAGAAGCAAAGTCTAAACTGCAAGAATACTTGCCAGCATCCTGCCTCCATGTCACCCAGGCAGGCTCTGTCGCTCCCACATCCCTGTTTCCGTAGCAGAGGTGTTTGTCCACAGCAGGGTGTATGACCAGGAGGAAATTGGAGATGGCTCCAAACAGGTCCCCAGGACAGACGACTGGGACAGAAACAAAGGGCTGTGTCATGGATTGTACTTGACCATTTTTAGATGTAATCATACAGATTTGAACTAATGTTTTTGAGGCAATTCTCCAAGACATTGGTTAATAATTTACTCACGACCTTACTTCACGTATCTGCTAAACAACTTCTCGTGCCGGACTGACATTGTGGCTAGACAAAGCAGAGCTGTCCAGTCAGCACCTTTTGATGGTACTTGAATTTGCTTTATTTGTTCTTAAAAGTAAATTGTTGCTGTTTTGTGCCTTTTTTTTTAAGAGACCAGTGGAATTTTTTTTTTTCCTCAGAGTGTCTTGTGCAATATAACAAAAATTAGCTCTGGTTGATTAGGCTTATAAAATTCAATGTCCTTGAAAACAGAACTGGACCTGAACACTCTGCAGTCGTAAAACTCTGCAGAATCAGCTTTACTGGAACAGTAATGTGATGCTGTAAAATTCCAAATCCGTCTGTATGTGGTCCCTCCCACCCAGGTCATTGTCTTTGCTGTTAATATCAGGTTATCTGCTGAAAAGCTCCAACGGGAGTAATGGAAATTTTGTGAAGAATGTAGTGAATCCTTATTCATGTCAATTTATAGAGCAGAGGAATATTTTCCAAAAGACAAAGCGATATAGTAGCTCTGATGGTAAAAGTGGACTTGTGAACAGTTTCACGGGCACGGGCAGGCTTGTGATAGTGTTGCTGCTGTGATAAGGTTTGACAGTGACCATGGTAACCTGTGTTCTTTTCAGCTATGCATCACCTGCCTGATTCATTTCTCTCCATTTGTGATGTGTTTCTCTGTGGTGTGAATCCATCCCTGTCCATTCTGTCACATCTTCATCTTTCTCTTGCTGCTGCTGCTGCTGCTTCAGGTTTCTCTAAGCCTCAGGTAAGCAATCCCAGGGAGCTTGTGCCTCATGATGAGCTTGTGCCTCATTCATGCAGGAGGTCTCTCTGGTGATTTTTAACTTGGAACTCCAGCTCCTCCCCTTTACGCCCCATCCTACATATCCTCCTTTAGTTTTAGTAGTTGGGTGCCCCCATTATGTTTACAACATGCATCTTTAGAAGTTTTCTGTATTCTCAGAAGCTTTTACTTTACTGGTGGTGAACTAAAACAGGAGGAGACTAAGGCTGGGACGTCACCTTTTCATGTATGTGACCATGGTTAGGGTTTTACTCAGTGGGAATAAAGAATAAAATCTCCCATTCTGTGTTACATATTGCACATGAGCCACAGGTAACTTGTGATGGTTTTTTCTGGGCGCTAGACATTAGTTTTGTTTCTGGTTTTCTGTGAGCATCTGGCTTCAGATTTCTGCCTTCCTCGTCAGAACAATGGGCCAGATTTAATGTTCATATTCAAGAGAATTGCTAAGAGATTGCAATTTCCTTCCAACATTTGAATAAAATATGAGCAAAAAGCTGCCACAGGATGTTGTGTCAGGAAACAATTAACGTGTCTTTTCTTGTTAACGAAGACAAAACATAATCCTTTTTTTTTTTTTTGCCGTTCTCCTAAAAGGCTTGACTTTTTTCAGTCCTGTTGGTAGTAATTTCAGCTGTAAGTTTAGCTGCAGTGCAGAATTACTTAAATCAATTCTCAAACTTCTGGAACAGCCAAGATTTCATGCTTTCAACTTTTGATTAAAGCATTATTGGAGTCTCTATTAAATAATATTCCATAGACCAGCTTCCATGGTCTTAGGGCTCGTCTGCTATTTACGGACCACAGATGAGGAACCTCCCCTTGTAAGTAGATGCTGATCTCTTTAAATGATCTCTATAAAGCTGTCAGTATCTAAATGTATGGAATACCTGTTTGTGCTCTGTGAAATCCCTGTTAGGGAACCTTTCAGAGCCAGCCTGTAAATTGTGGATGTTGTGTTCTTGGTTTTACAGCCTGCTGGCCAGAGGGCCTTTTGCCTGTGAAAACTGAAGGAAGATAAGGGGAAAATTAAATGGAAATGAGGAAGACTGTTTGCTTTTAGTCACTCTCCATGTCTGTAAAGATGTTATTTTTGCAGAGTTGTAGACTACTGGGAAGAAAGCTCCTTCCTGAGTCTTAGCTACCCTTTAGGAAACAAGTTACAGTCCATTTCTGAACATCTTTGAGAGTTTTGGAAGCATTCTTTATTGCTCTAACATGGATCCTGCTGGGTGATTTAATACAAACTCAGATACACCGAGTATCAGTTCTCCCATTCAGGTGCTCTTCCAAGCAGGGGACGGGAGGATTTTGCTCTGGAAGGTGGTAAATCCCTTCAAAACTCAGCTGCTGGATGTTGTTTCAGAACTAAATTGTCTGATGCTTGTCAAGGCCGTTGGAGTTAGGCTAGCAAAATTTTGTTGGCTTATGCAAGTAATGGATTTCACTCTCCATGTCTGCGTGTTACAAGTGCACGATAGCGCTCTTCCTAGGTTCTGCAAGCCTCCAGTCGTGCTGCCACCTCTCCTGCAAGGTGCACAAGCAAAACCTAACACGACAAATGCGAGGATTCACATGGCCGTGCTGCCACTTGTGCTCACAGTATTTGCAGCCTTACTAGTGAAGGTGAGGAGAAAACTTGACTCATTCTTCCAGGAACAGTGTCAGGCGCATGCTTCTGGCTTTTGGCAGTTCCCTGGTTCCTGACAGGAGCGTTACGGAGGGGTACAGTTACCAGGATGTTCATGCGTTTATAGTGTGGCTCTTCCTGCCCCTCCAGTGGCTGGACTAACACAACCTCAGTGTTCGTGAGCCTTAGGTTTGTTTATCGGCTCAAGAGGTGAGACTTACAGCAGAGACCCTGCTTTCAGATTTTGACGTAGAGGTTGCTCTGCCTGCAGAGCTCTTGCCTGGCAAGCCTGCAGAGCAATGGATTAGAGCACAAAGTCCTCTCAAGTTCACAGAGTCTTTTTCCAATGTATTTGTATTTAAGGTGATTTTTTGCAAATGTTTCAGGAAGCTCCGGTAGTGGCGAGAGCAGCCCTGTTTCTCGAGTGTGCGCGCTTCGTTCACCGCTGTAACCGTGGCAACTGGCCGGAGTGGATGAAGGGCCACCACGTGAACATTACTAAGAAAGGCCTGTCCCGCGGACGTTCTCCTGTTGTGGGCAACAAAAGGAACCAGAAGCTGCAGTGGAATGCAGCTAAGCTCTTCTACCAGTGGGGAGATGTAAGTGTGTGTTCCTCTTCTATTTACGTTAAAATGTACCACGATGTAAAGGTAATTGACCCTATACGGGATTTCAGTTCCAGTGAAGTGGAAACTCCTAAGCCTCCCTTCCAGCTTACACTTCACAGCCTGCCAGGACCAGATCTCCTCTGAATCGGAACACACTCTGTTAGGAAGGACAGGCACTGCCTTCCTGCCCTCCCCCTGCCGTGTTGCCTCAGAGGATCCACTTGGTCCACTCTCCTGTTCGCAGCACTAGTCGTGTGTGAATACCTAAGGAAGAGGAAGAGCAGGGGATGTGATACTACTTGCTTTTTTTCCAGCTTCCAAGTATTTTTAGCCCAGGGCTGCCTGAGCTAGATGTGGCGCTGTATATTTAGTTACGGGTTTCTCTTTGACTGGCTTACTCAGTCTCTCTTTGCACCCATACAAACTGTTAGCACTCACCGGGCAAGGAATCCTACAGGGCTACCACATGTCATCTAAAGAACTTTCTTGGTTTGTTTTGAGCTTGAGTCCTCCAAGTTTTATTTGATTGTGATCTCTTACCGTACATGGACTAGGCAATTGCTGTGTCTGGCCCTGACATAAAATCCAGGGCTTGGGGGAATTTGAAAACCAAGTGCTCTGCAGTCTTGGGGCACTTACGTAAGCCATCCCCCAAAGGCCTTAGTGACATTAGGTTAAACCAACACTCGCTTCTCGATGGAGCACATTGTAGGGAACACTGAGCTAGTGCTGACCGTGTCAATACATTCCCACCGTAAAACGCAGCCCATGGGGAGCACTAGCTTGCCTCTGAGCACCCGAACTAATAAGCTTTGTCTCTTGGCAGCTCTCCACCTTTCATTTTGGAAGCTAAATCAGGGAGTGCTACCTGGGCACTCAGACATAAGGGACTACCTTAACAACAGCACAAATGCTAAAGTTCTGTGAAAAGGCGCGTGGCGTGACTGTATTTGTTTCTATATTCCATGAGAGCATCACTTTAGCCTGAGTCCTTTGAGAACTCCTTCCAAGTGGAGGACACAGGATCACATAGACCTTGTATTCTTGCATTGCGGACAGTCAGAACTGTCCATCTCTTCTCTGTCTGTGGACTCTATGCTTCTAGACATTCTTTGTTTTTCGGGTTCTGACAAAAATGGGAGCAAGCAAGTCAGTAACTGTTAGAAGCCGGTTAGATTCCTCCTCAGATGCCATTTTTAGAACCCGCCTGAGCTGGAAAACGTCCAGGGAGGTTTGAGGATGCTGAAGTACCACTGCATGATGCCAGGTCACAGGAAAGGAGCCAGGGAAATCTGATGGCAGCCAATTTAGCGTAATTCTCTTCCCCTTCACTTTAATAGCATTGTAAGACTTACCTGAATTCTCCGTGCTGGGAATAGTGAGTGTTTGCTGGCTGCCTAGGAACAGCCCCGAAGGGAAAACCCTTACTTTTACTTTACTGTAGGGCAGGAGTTTTGGAGAGGAGTCTCTACAGTGCCAACTTCTTCTCTTTGCACTGCGAGGTGTCCTGCTGCTCGTTAATATTTCTGTTTCTTCTCCCTGGAGGCTAGGATTGTATAGTTAGGCGCAGTGTCACAGGCCCCCGAACAGACTGATGCTTCAGGACGGGTCTGCGCCTAGCACTGTTGAGGTGCAGTTCCTTCACGTTCTTTATGCTGAATGCTGGGCAAGGCTGGTCCCCTGGAACTGCTTCTCCTCTCCAGAAGCTGTTTCAGGTGACACTGGCTGCAGGCATAAGCAGTGGCCACCAGCCAGGCCTGTAGGACTGGGACGCTGCACGCTGCGCTTTTTAGTCAGCTGCTTTTGTTGGCTCTGACCGAATTCCAACCAGATAGGCTGAACAGTGAGGAGAAACAGCTTTTTGTGCTGTTGCACCAGCACGTGCCTTAGAACATGCTGGCACTTCTGTGGGCAGTATCAGCGTGAGGGGCTGTGCCTGTCACTCACGTAGCTCCTAAGCAGCTCCAGTACCAAGAAGATGGGCTGTCGTGCCCAGCTCTCTGTGCTCCCAGATCCTTGTCAACACTACAGCACACCATCCTTGCTGCTTGGTGTCAGCAGAGCTGCTGCTCTGAAAGGAGGGTTCTTAGACAAAGAGAAAAGAATATATTAGTCTGAGTGCACTGAGGCCTTGTTCTTTTTTTTTTCTTGCGGTAAATAAGGCTAGAAATTTGTGGATAATAATGGATCCTTGCTTATCTGTCGTTGCTCACTAACTGTGATATGCAGCGCTATTGTCAAGTTTAGTGAGACCAAGGAATAATGTAAAGCCCTTTTTCCACCCAGCCCCTTTAATTCATCCTCCCTCACAGCCGTCAGAGGATAACAGGGATAAACCCTTTCCACGTGAGGTGAGATTTGGACTGTCCCTAACAGTGAGAAGCCTACTGGATCAAGCAGTCTCACTTCGTACGCTGTCTTTTGAAGCAATGCGACGTTAAAGGTATTCTGACGAGGTCAGTCAGTCACTTCCTTTGGCTGCTTCTGTTAAGAGGCATTTTCTTTTAAAGTGTGGTGTGCTCTCCGTTTGCTAGGAGAACCGAGCGTAGCTCACGCAGATAGTCCACGTTGGGAATGCAGTGCTCATTAGGTAGAAAGCTGGGGTTAATATGTGATTGCTTTAATGTCAGGTTGGCCAACACAGCATAAACATTATGTGATAAATTACTGCATTGTGGAGAAGAACATTTCTTCCTTTAAATGCCTAGAATACTTAAGGGTAGAAAAATGGTGAGAGATGTGGAGTGTATTTAGTGATGCACAGGCTCACACGCAGATGACATTGGCAACTGCTTACCTCAGCTTGCCAACCGGAGCAGAACCACCTTATTCTCTTGGTGCAGCAGTCTGCCCTCATTGTCGTTGCTGGATTTCACAGGAACTGTAGCAAAGAACAGCTATAGTAAGTGGCTGTTTATGTACTTCTGCATCATTTCAGCTGAGACAGGAACATGATGTGGTTGCTGGCATGACCATCAGTTCTGACTTGTGGAAGATTCAGAAATCTGCTCTATTCTCTTTCTTGAAACTATCCCAAAACCGGAAAAGCCGGATGGCAAGAGCCAATGAAACTTCTGTGACTGAACACGTTTTACATACTTGTCTGTGTTCTCTTCACCTACCCGCAGCAAAGAAAATCAAGAAAATCCTTGAGAGCTCAGGAGTGTCTTAGCAGGAGAGCATTCTTCTTATCAACACACCCTTCTGTGTAGCCTTGCTGACAGCACCATGAGGGCTGTTTCCATGCTGATAATGGCAAACAGCCACGACTCAATGATCAGTGCCTTTCTGGAGAGCGTAACAGTGTGCGGTGGAAATCTGTCTGTCTGCGTTCTTCGCGGGGATCCCCTCTACACCATGACCCTTGCTCCTTGCCAGCTTTCGAAAGCATGCTGTCAGCTCATTTTTGGAAGTGCATTGGGCAGCCTCCCCTTTAAAGAGGGTTTTCCCATGGGCATTCAGTGGTTTTGTGGAGGAAACGGGCTGTGTTACTGGATTCCCGAGTCACGGGATAGTTCCTTAAACAGAAAATGTACATTCTCAGCGGAAAAACTTAGCAAAAATCTGAAACACATTTACTGAGGGGCAAAAGAGAAGTGGAAGAGATTAATACAAAATAATGACCTAATCTCCTCCTGCCTGTGTCACGGGCTGCTTTGAGCGGTTTTTTGTGATTTAACCAAATCTGTAAACGTTTTTCATCCTGAAATTTTACACTGTTTGCAAACTTCGATTGAAAAGAAGGGGGAAATAAGTTATGGTTTTGGTAGCAGTTAACCTTCTATCATCCCTTTCTCTACCTCACTGCACTTTACAGACAAAAAAAAATAAAGCCAGGACATTCTGTTCTGGGTGAAACATCTGCACAGCCTGCACAGAGCAGAGCCCTTGACCGTCAGTGAGCTGGGTGGAAATTCTCACCTCCCTGTACTTTCCCTTTCTCTCTGATTGCAGGCAATCGGTGTCCGCCTCAATGAGCTGTGCCACGCTGAGAGCGAGAGCCCTGCCAACCTGCTGGGCCTCATTTATGATGAGGAGACCAAGAGGCGCCTGAGAAAGGAGGATGAGGAAGAAGACTTTTTAGATGACAGTAAGGAGACTCCCTTTACTACAAGAACCCCCGCTTGTAAGAACCTCTGCTTTAGGAGCACTTAATTTTTCTTCTCTTCATCCTCTTGCCACCCAGCTGTATTTCCCAGTCCCTCACCTTCACCCCAGCTTCCTCCCACAGTTGTTTCTGTGCCTAGATGTACGTGACAGATGGGTAACAGCACTGACAGCCTTTGGAGGAAAAGGCATGGGGGGCGGGAACAGGCAGTGAGTTTCAGTTCCTCTATACCAGCAACTGAAATTAGAAGCAGGATAATAGTTTTTTTTCTCTAGTCTTGCTGTCACCTGAGTGCCAGAAGTGGTTCAGACTGCCATTTTCCCCAGTTATTTCTGCCAAATATTTGTCTGAGACCAGCTGCTTTTCTGTTTCTTAACACTGAAGAATCATCCCCTCACCTGATGTGAATGGGCACAGCTCTACCGAAGGCTTTTAAATTTTGACTTCAACAGTTTTGCCTGATTCTCGGGCAGAGATATAGCACAGTGGTAGAAAAAGTATCATTAAAAATCCATATAACAAGATGACTAAAACACACTTGTGCCCATGTGTAGATCAGGGTGGGAGGGGCGTGACCGATCACTGACTCAAGAAGTCCAGGTAGGCACACAAATTATAACAAGCCCCGTCAATCAGAATAAGTTAAGTCAAAGTGCATACTGGTGTAGGTGTAGGCGAAGGTGGTAGCAGACATGACGTCCTCTCCAGACACCATTCGTACATACGTGTGTGCTGTGGTGTACTAGTTCCTGTGCACATCTGCTGTTGTTTGCCATTGGATGTGGTGTGCTAGCCCTGTTTATGTATCTTCTGGTTTCTTTTTCTGCGGTTTTGGGTTTGTCCTTACCACTGCACAGAGGCCAGCTTTGGAGGCGAGAGGAGTAGGCGGGAGCAGTGAAACGGCATTTGTGGGAGATGAGCTCAAGAGAAAGAATTGGTCCTAAGTGCACTGTGTGGTGTGCCAGCACTTAGCAGCTGCATGGATGTGAGTGCCTGTTCTGGATATCGCGTTGGCCCTTCAGGAGATCTATCCAAAGCAGCTGGAGAGCGCACACCAAATTTTCCCCCTCCTGCACTGTGAACAGGCAACCGCGTTCCATGACAGAGTGACGGAATAGGCTTTCTCATCCCTCTTCATCCACTGCTAGCAGGCACTCAGCGGGGTGTGGAACTGCGTTAAAAGGGTGCCTAAGACAAGCAGACAGGGAGAACAGGTTGTGGTCTAGAAAGCCACTTTTAGTGGCACTTTTAGTTCAAGTGCTCTCCTGAAAGCGAGGGTCTGAAAATAACTGATCTGCCTTCTTGCTGGAGATGGGGATTTTTCGAAAGCTGCCCTGTATGCTGTGGGGAGCATAAACGTACAGTTGGATATTCCGTGACACTCTACATCTCATCTGTATTTGATAGTTCAAATTATTTTAGTCCCTACAACACCCATAATTCATTACTGGTAATGTGTACAGAGGAATCAGCAAGCATGACAGAATTAATTTGGCTTAATCTGATCCCCGCAGTGTCCTCGCAGTCGTTTGGTTTGGAATGTTTCCTTGCAAAAAGTAATGAGATCATACGTGGGGGCAAGCAAGTGAAAACAGAGATCTCTCTGAAATGTATGTCGATGGTAATATCAGGCATTATTAAAAAATAGGTGTGATTAGTTGTCGTTACAAGTATTCTTTTATTTACTTTGCTCTGCTCTCCATTATCCTAAATATATTTCAAATTGTTCAAGCATACTTTTCGAATGGCATTAGATGGGTTACAAGATGTAAGGCTTTTTAAGCTGATTGTTTCGACTCAGTTGAGACAAAACTTCAAGTATTTTGATAATATCTTTTCCCCTTCCCACCTTGTTAAGCATGTGAATGCATAATTTGATTGATCAGTTTGATTTTTAAATTTTTCTTCATTGTCTCTAAATAGCACTTGGATTCTTCACACAAATAAAGAAGCCTGACCTCAAAGGAGGCTGTCTCTTCCAGTAAGCAGGGTAGTAAACAATGGGCACAGTACCACAGTATGGCTAGTCATAATTCCATGTATTTTGAGAAATTTTCCTATATTTGAAAGTGGTTGTTTTCTCAAACTGCAGAATATTTGGCTGAATGCAAAACTGTAAAGAGGAAGAAGGGTTTCTACTTAACCTGTGTTAACTTTAAATGAGGTGTACACAAAATGCTGCAGGATCACCCTCGTGTAGTAGGTACTTCACCACAGCCCACTGTAACAGGTACCATAGTACACTACAGTGTGTGTTAGTACTATTGCACGTGCTGGTAGGCACGTGGACTGGTATTTGTGTGACTGTGCTCCTTTCAGGGTGAGAAAAGTAGCGTAGATCGAAGTCTGGGGTTTCCTCTTCCTTAGTGCAGCTTGCATTGCACACATTGCATATGTGACAATGTCCATCACCTCTTGGTTCCAGATCTTGTATGATCTCCTTGCTCACTACAGAAATACTTTTTTCCTAGGCACTGTGAACCCTACCAAATGCTGTTGTCCTTTTGCACTGAAGATGGCAGCCTGTCAGCTTCTCCTGGAGATAACCACTTTCCTGCGAGAGACTTTTCCCTAC
>NW_010433193.1:47979-60674 GCF_000710305.1 Buceros rhinoceros silvestris
ATGCCCAGGCCACGTACTGAGCCTCTTGTGGTAAGTGGAAGACACACCCTGGAGAGGGAGCCAGGCCCACAGAACTCTTTGGGCTCTGGGCCTGTCTGAGGAGAGGCAGGGTGGGGAAATGGCTCAAGTGAATCTCTGATGCCGGGAGAAAGGAGCTGTCTGGTGAATAGAAGATGAGCAGGGCACATCAGATGGGTCTTCCTAAGACTAGAAGCATGGCATGTACTGGAAGTTCGAGCAAGTTTCAAAATAAAGCAGAGGGCGGTAGATGGATTGAGAAACTGAGTGTTAGACTGAGGGGGACATGAAAGGGGTGGGAGATGGACTGCAACAGGTGACAGCTGGCGTGCTACCTAGCTGGTCGGGGGTCCAGCTGGCACAGAACTGAAGGTGACAGCTAGGAGAAAAGAAGAGGATGGTTAAAAGAGAATTTGCTGGAGCTTAAAAGCTGCCAATTTTTGGTTTGGGTGAGGCAACAGAATCGAAGGGACTGGGAGAAGAAAAGAGAGAAAGGGAGATAAAGAAGGAAGAAAAGAAACAAACCTCTCTAAGGCTGAGAGAGGCACAGGGAAATCCTGGCTTGAATGAACAGTTGACTAAATGACTGAGTAGGTGACAACTGATTTTGTGACTAGCAGAACCCATGAAACCATGCTTCCAGTGGTTGGTTCTCGTGTGGATTTTCTTATGTCTAATAATGTGGTTTAGCATTGCCTTCAGCCTGTTGTTTCACAAAGTACACAGGCACTCAGTTATGTTTTGTCAAGTTGGGTTGAAGGTGACCATCAGAGGTGGTTACCATGGGACAAGATGAGAACTGAATGGCAGACATACAGTTTCATCTTTTAAGCCTAATTTCCTTAGGAAGTCAGGCTAAAAATTATGAAGAAAGAATGAGAAGTAAAGTTTCCAAGTGCACATGAAGAGTTTAGCCCTGCTATTCCGGTTTTTGTTAACGACAGGCTTAGATCAGATTTTGCTGATGACAGTTGTGCTTGACAGGCTGATTTGGCTGGGCATTATTGTAATGAAGTTGTGAAATTCATTTCAAAGGCTGTAGGTGGCCTATGATGAAGTGACTCAGCCCCCAGGTATGCAAGATGGGCAGTTGTAAAAAACAGCAATAAATTTAGCAGGGGTCTTCTTAAATACTTTGTTGGTATTTTTACCATGTAATAAATGACTGCATTCAACAGCAGGGTAGCACCAGGGTTTAGAATTCATCTCAGTAAAGTAGTTAAGCGTGGAACTCAGAATATGCTGGGTAATGAAGATCGACAGCAATTTGTGCTTTTGTGCCAAATAGAAATGCAACTGATTAATAGCTTTTCAGACTTGTATATGGGAGAGAAGGAGGAGGAATTATTCTGTGATGCGTAGGCAGAAGAAAACTTAAGGTCATGCTGTGCAAGAGCCTGTTAGAGAAAATGTCCATAGAGACTTCTTTTAACTGTGTACAGGGGGGGAAAAAGAGCCAAGAATGCTCCAGACTGAAAGTCTCCTTACGGAGTGGTGCTTCCTTTCCAAGAGAACTGGGTCCATAATGTTATGGTCCATAAAGCTGACATGCCAGTAGAGCAGATCTCACTTACGCTGGCGTTTCCAGGCATACCTGTTCCATAGGTACGGGAACACACTTAGCAGCCCTGAAGAGCTGAAGTATTTGCAGCTGAACTAGTTGTGGTGAACCGGTTTAACCACTCACAGTTTAACCATCCACAGGCTGAGGGCATAAGCACCCGTATTTGTGTTTGGGTGAGGTAGGCAGTCCTGACTGAAGTTTCAGCTGCAGCCTTTTGCTGAAGCTGGTGGAGTAGAGAGGAGCTCACTGCAGATGGCTGGGAGCGATGAATGCATCCTCTTGGAGCCTACTGCTGCCCCAGTAGAGACAGAGAGCTGAAACTCGTCATTTGCTGCGGTGGAAAGTCATTCGTTTTAGCTTAGCGGTTGCTGAAGATAGAGTCAGACTAGCTGCGTGCCAGAAGAATGTATTTCATTCTGTCATTTACGTTGTGAGGGCAGCAATTGCCAGTGTAAGCGTGTTGACAAACAGCCGGGAGGAGAAATGTGTTTAGACACACTGGGGAACTCTGACCGTGCCCTAGGAATATACCTGTACTGCTGTCGTGGCACAGCTTACGCATGTTCATTTGTGAAACTGCTCTAATTCAGACAAATTTGATCACAGATTTCTGTTTCATGTTCTAAATTCTGTTAGATACATTTTAAGCTGTTTAAGCTGAAAGTTTTCCATGCTAGAGGTCCTACAAACCATTGCTTTAGGCAGCCACCTTTTTACATCCCAGGTTTTGTTACGGAGCAAAGTCAAAATATTTCCCGTACAATGGGCAGCTGTTAGTTTTACGGACAGTCATTTACAGTAATTTTCCCTGGAGATGCAAAGCCGACTGCAGACGGTCTGGGGCCTTTGTCTGGTGTTCGATAGGCTAGTCGACCCATCTCAGCACAGCTTACTGTAGAACTTATGTTTGAGAAGACCTTTTGGGGTTTTTTTTTTTTCCAAACTGACTCTTGGAGCAGCAGCCTTTGCCAAGTAGCTCCCATTAACTTCCACAGGAGGTTCGTATGCAAATTCCAGTATGAGATCTCTTGAGCCGTCAGAATTTTATCCGGAATAACTATCTTGGATAATTTCAGTGATGTTATCATTGGCATTCATCAGCCGTTTACTCACAGCAAGGAGCTTTGTGTCATCTTAGATGTCAGCTAGTCACATTTTGGGTGGGAGATCTCAAAGCTGATGACATCCCCAGTCAGTGCTGTTCTTAAAGAGCCCGCATTTTAACTGTGTTTGTCAGTGTGGGGTTTCACAGCCTTTCTTTCACTTTTTCTAGTTGTGGGGAGAGAAAGCAGATCATAAAACATGGTTTGGGGAATCTTAGGATTTTTGCTTTTTTTGGCACAAGTTGGTAGCCAGTAGGTGGCACAAATGGTGCCACTTCTGCCAGTAGGAGAAAATGATGGTGCAAACTAGCTTCTCTCTGGTGCAATGCTGTTTATTTTCCAAAGCTCAAGTGCAGCCAACATTTTTTTTTTTTACTCCCTGTTTTCCACTGTGTCCTTCCAGCCTGATCTGCGCACAGAGAGCTTGCTCTGGGCCATGCAGTAGTAGCTGTCAGTAGCTTTCTCTTACCGCTCCTGTGTCTGAGTGCAGTGGCAATGCATTCCCTCACCAAACACAGGGCATCTTTCGGAGTGGAGGCCTAATCATCCACCCAGCATCTTGGGCAGCAGTCCCCTATTATTGCCGCCATCCACTAGGGTCGTTTCTGTGTTTTCCCCCTCGTGAGCCTGCAGACAGGGCGCCAATTTACTCAGCAGCGTTAACCAGAAATGCGTGTTAGCGCCTGTGAACTCTTTCATGCTGACTGTGTGGCTCAGCTTGCCGCAAGCCCGAAGAGTAGATGGATTAGGAAGTGTCAGGGTAGATGGAGAACTGCATGACAGAAATAAATTCTCATCCGAAGCAGTTCTTCCTGAACCTTCTACAGTTGCGGTGAAAAGCATGGGGGCTCGTACTGCTTACACATCGGTGTGTTCTCCACTCTGCTACAGGATCTGGAGAGCTACAGGCTGCGTCTGGACCCTGAGATGGACCGGCACAGGTATGAGAGAAAGATCAGCTTTGCCGGGGTTCTGGATGAAAACGAAGATTCAAAGGATTCTCTGCACAGCAGCAGCCACACCCTCAAATCTGAGGCTGGCTTCGAGGAGAAAAAAGGTTTGTCAGCACAAAAAAGGCTTTTGTATTCTCAGGGCTTGTGAAGTGGTGCTTGATTTTATGTTTTCATTTGCATAGACTGTGTTAAAAAGCCATGGAGTCACGTGGCTTTGAATCATTTCTGAGACGCTTCTGGCCTTCAGGGTTCAATATAACAAATGTGAGAAGCAAAGATGTTAAATTGCACGAAACACTGCCATGACTAAAACCGATTGAGAGCACTGCAATATTTCTAAAAAAGGAGGATGCCGCCTTTGAAACCATCCCTCAGTGGGATGCTGAAAGAAGCATCCCTATTTGATCCACTTCAGAAAATAAAGATCAAAAATGTTGTTGTTTGTTTTTCGTTCTGATTACAGTTTGTCATTTGGGGAAAACCACAGATAGGAGGGAAGATCAGGATCTTTCCCTGAAAATCCGTACCGGTTTGGAAGTCATGGCACCTCACAGAATTAGTGGTCAATCACTCGATCTCTTGACTTCTTTGCTACCACATGAAAAACACACCCCTGTGTGGCTTTTGATGGCTAGCAGTTTAATGTTACCAACGTACATACTGTATACTGTACGAGCAAACCTCGAGCTTACTGTGTTTGCTGAGAACAGCAGGTTGTTTCCATTTTTGAGCCATCTCATGCAAAACTCACTATCCGATGGTACAAGTGTTGCAATACAATATACAGTCATCTTGTGTCTTTGCAATTAGAGGCTACACTGCCAGGCAGTTACCTGTCAGGGATTCTCCCTCTAGCGCTGCTTTAGTTCTGTCTCGTGGTAGCTGTGTACAGGTGCAGGTGTGGGAGTGGTAATTTTGATGATTCTTTGGAAAGGATAAATATTTGATGATTGCTCGGGAAGGAATGGCGTCCGTGGCTGGTTATCCTCTAGGAACAGTAATGTGTATTAATGATTTAGAGGAGCTTTCATTGACTTCAGAGGGCTTTGGATAAGGTTTGCGTTGTCTTCAGCTGTGACCCTGCTACAATTACCGGCGAAAGTACTAGAACTGCTTCCAAGGCTTACACGGTGTAAAACTGCCTCCAAAATTGTGTGTCAGGTGGGACAGTGACTCCTGTGAAGACAGCTAGGGATCCACTCAAGAAAGGTGAGCTGGATAAATTCACGCTCAACCTGAGTTTTTGTACCCATGGCATATTGGCAGCCCAGGGAAGCACGCAGCCTTATGGTCTGTCTGATGGCCTGAGATCAGTGGGATAAGATGTCTTGAACTATTTAGATGAAGAAAAGCTTGGGTTTGGGGCTGGTTTGGGTTTGGGGTTTTTTAAGACAGTTATGACAATTACTTGAAACTACATTTCAGCCTCTCGGGCAGCAGTCCCGTCCACAGGGATGTTACCTGAGTGGAAGAATGCCTACAAGCATGCAGTCCTGCTGGAAAGTGCTGGTGGCTAGTCTCTAACTACCTTGGTTTTCGTAGAGACAGTGCTGGCTTAGGTTACCCCTCACCTGTAACTGTGCTGCAGGCATAATGCAGAATCGAGTTATTTTTGCAAAGGTAGTGTTAACTTTCTGCGTCCCTGACTCTGTTAGACTGCTTTTCCCCTGCAGTTTCTGTCGGGTTTTTTTCCCCTAACCTGTCATGTAGCATTCCTTTACTAAAGCAGCCTCTTTACTACGTGTTAGAGATTGGAAAAGTGACTATGGTCGAAAGGCTGAATATACTAATATATTCCAGCAGAAATGTACGTACAGTATTTTGGAAGCTAAATAAATGCAAGATAATGTTATATATTAAAAGTACGATAATTATGTTCTTTTCTCTGGCCACAGCTTATTCTTCTGGGGCTACACCTGGGCCAAACATAACAGATACAAAGGCGTCTTTCATACTCTCCACTTTTCTAGATAAGAAAATGTTGTTGTGTGAATGTAACTAAATTTTTCTTGCCTGAAGTGACAGGTTTCTTTTTCTCAACCTCTTTGACTAATCTGTTTCCTTTCATTTTTCCCGGAGCGTTAAAACCCTTGCTCTCATTGCTCGCCCCAGGCATGGCTTAACAGCTATCCCAAAGCTACGCGTTTACTGTATAGAATCTGCTCCAGGTAGGTTCGAAATAGAGACACTAAAGCTAGGTAGACGGAGGCTCTCAGAGCATCACATGTACTGTTTGAGTGCTAAGGTGGGATTCTGCAGACTTCATGAAATGCGGCTACAAGTGCTTAAGTGGTTGGGCGTTCAGGGGAACTGAGCCACCGTATTGAGGCTGGTCTGGACAGAATTCAAGCAGTAGTGATTGCTAAGAAACTCAGCACGATCGCTTGGAGTGAGATTCTCTGGTCACTCAGCAGCAGTTTGCCCAGCTGATTCATGAGGACTGAGGAGTGGCTCTTGGAACCTATCCAGCTGTCTTCGGCCAGGACATTAGCCACTGGAAATGGGAGTGGGGATTGGGTTCTGGAGGAATTAGGGACATTCTCAGGAGTAAAGGTGTGTTGTATTTTTCCTGAAGCCAAAATGCAGTTCTCTTAAAATATTTTGCCTACCCATGGTATCCAAAAAGGTGTATCCTGTCCATTCTCAAGAACACACCGAAAGGTGATTGATCGCACGTGGCCTTGCCTGATTAGATCTGCAGTAAAATGACTGAGTGTTGCAACATTTGAACTGACATTCTGCCATGTACTGCCTCTGAACTAAGAGGAGAATGAAAGTGCAAAGGGTTTGGTGCTTTGAACCATTTCATGTCTGTGCTCATCACAAACGCAGAGTGTCAATGGATGTTGTTAATTCCTGAAAGCTGCTGGTTTGTCTGAAGGAGAGGATCTACGTGCCCCCGTTTCCTCTAAAGCATTCTAATGATGAAGAGTAACATGCAGAGACACGGATTTATGCAAATCTCACTTCAAACAAGACTTGCTGCTAACCTCTTGAAGCAGACTACCTTTCTGCAGTCACACCCACTGTATGAATAAACACTCGATCCTGCTGCAGAGCTCAGCGAGGGTTACAGAACCCAGGCCCACAGCAAAGTAGATGTGTCCGTGGTGCCTTGTTCGTGCTTGGGATTCAGCCATCTCTCCCTAGCAAGAGGTGATTCTGCGCTAATGCAAACCCCGGGGGTTGGCAAAGAAAACTGCAGTTTGCATCCATTGGGTGGGTCCTGTTTCCTGGCAGGCATGGATTCAGACCGGTGTGAATTGTAGGTTTTCCTTGACCACATTTTGGGTTTCTGTTAGAGCAGCTGGCTCTGCTTGCTGGTGGTTGGACAAGGGCTAATTCCAAATACAGACAAGGCCTGAGGTGACGTACCAGGTCTCCTGGAAATGAAGCGCTGAACACGTTTCCTTTTAAAGCATCTTTACTGCCTGATTGACAGAGCTGCATTGGCGGTGGCTTTGGAGGGAGCCTCTGGCCCCACATTCCTTGGTAGAAGAAAAGACGCTGCAAAACAGGCTGGCAGCAATGGGCTGGGAGGGAGGGGAGGGCCAGGATATCTTTCTTTTTTAAATGGAGAAAAATTAAGGGGAAAAAAGTCCTCTTTTATTCTTTTAATACAGTTCCCAGCAGGAAGATCAGGATAGGAGGCTCCCGCTTGCTCCAGATTAAAGGAACCCGCAGTTTCCGGGTGAAGAAGGGGGGTTCCCTTTCCAGCATTCGCCGGGCCGGCAGCCTAAAGAGCACCAAGTTATCACGGCAGGACTCAGAGTCTGAGAATGAGGAGCTGCAGCTGTCCCACAGCAGGGACACTGTCACTGATATAGGTAACTTAGACAAGCGGGTGGAAAGGGAGGGGACAACAGGCAGGCCCTACACTCTCCACGTGGTTGCAGCAGAGCTAGAAGTGACAGGAGAACCCCACCCCAGCAGGCCAGGAGAAACCTCGAGTCCCCTTCAGGGACCGCCTGAGCTAGGGCCTGGGAGGAACACGGTTCAAACCCCGGGTGCAGCGCTGGCTCCCGCACAGGTCGTCAATTCAGGGCTCTGTGTTGGCGCATGAACTCTCGGAATGCTGCCGCCTGCCAGCCAAGCGCGTGCTGCATGTCGGGGAGAACACGCACACGTGTATATGCACATACACACCCCCTAAGTCGTGTGATACAATCGACACGTGAGGTCGTGTGCATATATGACGTTTATTGTCCATAGTAACAGGTAGGAGATATATATATATGTATGTACTGACATGCACGTCATACTCTGTGTAGGATATGACATCCTAGGCATGTCGTATGACATGTAATATATATTCCTATATGCAGAACGTAACATGTACATGCTGCATACACATTTCTACATATTGGCATATGCATATATTTTTACAGTTTACAGACGCCTTCCTTAGTCTTCAAAAGATGGATCACAATATGTTTGTCTTGCGGAAAAGCAAACGTGCATCCTGCCGTGAGAAATCTGCGCCACAGTTGAACTAAAGGGGCTCCCTCTGCCAGGGATGCTAACCCAAATCTACGTTTGGATACACTTGGAGATGAAATAACCTCCCAACTTAATGGTCATGTATATGTTGCCCAAAAGATGCGTCAGTTGGTGAACATGGGAGATAGGATTGCCCCTTTTGTAGACTCTAGCAAGTCACAGTTCACTGAAAGAGAAGAAAGAAAGGATGAACCGGAATTGATGCCCAGCCATCTGTTAACAGCAGGCACGTTAATTTTGCGGAGGCCCATAGGTTATGGAATGGCTAGGGGAAATACAGGGGTCTGTGTAGCTCCCAGAGAAATCTCTTCCTTACCTGAGTTCTTTCCAACTAGAATCAGGATTTTTTCTGTGTGTGTGTGCTAGAATCAGGATTTTTTTCCCCTTTCAACCCTATGTCATTAGCAGTTTCCATGGGCAATTAGCACTGACTTTGCCCATTGGCGTTCCCAGTTGGATGCCACTCCTGGTTGGATTTTTGTTGACATATTTAACCACAGAGCCCAGTCAATGCAGATCACTAAACCAACCACTTGCAGCATCTGAATGGTGCAAAGAATTTGTTTCTGATGTTTTTCATTTACCTTCTCCCCTTGCATTAAAGACAAAAGTGGGGAGGGGGCAGTGTTTGCTACTGACGAGATGGCCTGTGAGCCAAGTCTGAATGGTTCTTGTAACTGTCAAGCCAGCATGGTACAAGGATTGGGGAGGGGTGTCCAAACGCGGTCTTTCCAGTGTGGCATATTCTGTGTACTCTGGTCTGTTGCCGCAAGGCTGGCCTGGCTTACAAGTGCCGTCCCTAGTCTTAAAGCACATAGGGAGCAATAAATACAACCACCTTTTGGGTATTTTTCTTTTGAAGAAGGGAGCCCTTGGAGCGCGAGCGAACCTAGCATTGAGCCCGAGGTGCTGAGCAACACAGGCACGGAGGAGAACTACCATCGGAACATGTCGTGGCTGCATGTAAGTATAAGTCGCTGCAGCGCTCTCAGGGATGGCATTTTCAGCAGAAAAACCTTTGTGCTGGCAATAACCAGATCACAGTTTGTGCTTTCTCCGTGTAGCACTAAGGTTCTCAAGCGTAAGTAAGCTCCGGCCTCTGGAAATTGTCTGATTGCCATTTCTAAAACAGACTAAACCCAGAAAGTTTTCGTCTTGCTCCCTCCGTCTGTTTCGTGTGTTTAGTTTGTAAGGGAGAAGGGGCTGTTTCTCTCTAGGCATGCAGGGACAGCCATGGAATTTCAGCTGAAAAATCCGTGAGCTCAGTACCTTACCTCCAGCGGGGCTCATAGTGGTTAGTTCAGGAAGAGTAGCAGAATGGGCTACAGAGTGAGGTGGGCTCCCAGCCTCTGGAAAGTGGCATCTCAGAAGCTACTTGAGCTGGGGGTTGTGTTGTGACCACTATGTTTACTAACTACCAGATTTTTCCCAGGGAGTTTTCCCAGCCCCTCTTTGACTTGATTTATGTATTTTAACTATGGCAACGAGCTTAATTATGCACCTTTTGGGGAAGAAAATACTTGTGGAACATCGTCTTTGATTCCATTTGCTGCATTTTATCACATTGTCTAACCCAACAAGGCCTTCTCTAGTTTCGCCTCTATCCAACAGACAGGGAGTACAGCAGTGCAAATAAGGTTTGGTCACGTAGGGCTCGAGACAACCATTTTGGTGGTCTCTAAATCTCCATGATTGAGACATGCCAAAAGTCCGCTGGGCAAGTCTCCACGGTTCAGTCGACTGGTATCCGAGGATGGTTCGCCATGGCCTCGTGACATGCTGCGATGGTGCAGGACAGTCAGAGTGCCCTTGTGAACATGCTTTGCAGAAGAGTTGGAGGGACTCCCCGTGCACAGATTGATTCTATCCTGCACATGTCTATGTGGACAGAGGTCTTTTGACTTCTGAGTTGCCTCTGGGAAAGGTAGCTGCCAGTAACGTGTTGCTATCCCCTTCTTTCCCCAAGGGATTTCACAGTCTGCTCTCAACTGGCCCATTTCTATGGGGCGTGAGCAAGAACAGGCTTAATCCGATACTGTGTTGTCAAAACCAGTTCATGATAGTTGTCTTTTCTGGAAGAGGGTGGCAGGGCAGGGAACTTGAATGTCATGTCTTCCAGGCTACTACCTCAGTCCCTGGGCAGCCCCGCTTCTCTGTCTGAACTCGAATACTCTTGGTAATGATTCCACCTCATTTGGAACTAAACATTTGTACTAAACAGTATGTTAGATGGGAGAGTGTGCACGAAGCAATGAATTGCTGGAGGATAAAGGTGTCTCCCTAGCTAGCAGCTTAGGAGGAATCATGGGGCCTTTGCTCAGTGTGGGAGGATGCATGTACTCATAAACACGAGGCGTAAACTGAAGGGAACTCGAGATGTTTGTCTAGCTTTACACGTGCATAGGAAAAAGGAAGGTTTGAAAAATCACCTGTTCCGGTTGATGCCATGCAAGTACCAGTATCGCATGAGAACTTTCTCTTGTTTGTGTGTTGGAAAGAAGGTGTGGGTGGACGGTCACTAAAATTACAGGCAAAGCAAAAACCTGCTTTACTAAATGGTCATGAGCTAACCACTGAAAAGGATCACTGGTTCCAGTTGCTTCTGTGCATGCACCAGCATTTCCTTTACCTGTCTTTACAGTGGCCTGGGGCATGGTGACCTCAGTCTGTGTCAGGGTACCATAAGTACCAGGTATAACAGTGGGCCAGCGGCTGGGTAGAAGCTATACGGAGGCTGGTCAGATTTATACCGTTTGCAGCTTGGTACAATGCTAGTGGCTTGAGTTACTCGTGACCGACCCCAAAATAACATGAGACCAGAACAGGCAGGCAAAGAGAAGAATTCTGGACATACGTAGCAGAGATTTATTTCAAATTAAACTCCTGACTTTTTAGAAGCCTAAATATTTGACGGTTGAGAGTAATGTGGGTGCCTTACTTGAGAGAGCCAGCAGACTGCAGCTGCATAGGCCATAACTGGGTAGAAGAGGTGGGGGAAGCTTCTTTCTGGTGTTTCTAGGTGTTTCTGCACTAGGTTGTGGGATGAAGAGAAGGATTCATAAATGCCAGTTACGACATACAGTGTGAATAACTTGGGGATGCCTGTGCGTTCTCCTCAGAGTGCTGCTAAGCGGCTGGGTCTGTGTGCAACATGAAGACCAGCGTACAAATTGCTGCTAGACTGGGCTTGGCTTTGCCCCTCTGGGAAGAAACCCTCCGAGTTACACCAGAGAGCAGTCTCTGAAGCGTAGACTTCACCAAGGCTGTCTTTAACTGATTAGTTTGGGGACTAATAGCAGTGCTGCTGCAGCAAAGCAGGGCTCAGAATAGCTAGGTGCCCACGTACATTCTAGGGCAGGTTTTGGAGTTCCTTGCTGCCATATGGCAGCTCCGCTGGAAACAGCGACTGAGGCAGCTCACGTAAAGCTGGGCTGGGTGGGGCTACTCGGGCACCCTGAGGGAAGCATATGTGGAACAACTGGCACAGCTTATTCCTACTTGGGGGCATACCGAGGCCCTTCCTCTCGCATTCCTTGAAGGAAACTAAACCCCGAACCTGATGGGTTTAATGGCGATCAAGTAGTTGACAGTTTCCAGTGGAAGCCCTTGTCTCAGAGTGGCGGTACCACAGCTTTTCTGCAAACTGAGAGGATAAGGTTTTCTTCAGCCTTCGTCTTGCCACCAGCCAAACATACACATCTACGGCAGCTGTCTTACTGGCTGCTGTGTTAACGCTAACTGTTCTCTAGCTATCCCGAGGCAGCTTGTAAACCACTTGCAAGTGTGGAGCTCTGCACAGACACGTGTACATTTTCAAAAAGCTGGGCAAAAGTTAGCTTGACTGTCCCCATCACTAGCTGTCCTATCAGTTCTCCATGTTCTCTGTAGGTAACTATTGTCTTTTTGTATTTTCAAGGTTATGGTCCTATTATGCAACCAGCAAAGTTTCATATGTACCCACATTGACTACTGTCACCCACACTGCTACCTCCATCACAGCCGGTCCTGTGCTCGCCTTGTCCGAGCCATCAAACTCCTGTATGGAGACACAGTGGACTCTCTGCGAGAAAACAGCACGTTGAACAGCGTGGCAAGAGGCAAAAAACAGAAGGAGGTGAGTAGGTGGGAAAAGCAGGCTGTTTGGGGGTTTGTCCAGGCTGGTTATAGTGGCCTTCAAGGACTGCATGATGTACTCAAACAGTTCTTTCATGACACAATGAACACAGCCCTTCCTAAACACAGCTTTGCTGGAAAAAAGCGTGTGGAAGGAATGTAACCTGTATTGACTGGGAAGAATCTTAGTTGATGATCAGGTAGTCTAAAAGCTTATAACCCGACTTTAATGTTCTGTTATGGCCTCTCCTTATCAGCCCCTGGAGTCCAATCCCTTTTTTTCGTGTTACTTCTCATCTGTTAATACAAATCACTCTTGAAATTCCTGTAAAATCTTGCATAATTTCGTTCTTTCAGGTCTGAGCTCTCAGAGCTGTTCCGAGAATCGTACACTTTAATGTGACAGTCCCTTTAGTGACACACTTCTACTGGCCAGTTCAGCAG
>NW_010433193.1:60770-76848 GCF_000710305.1 Buceros rhinoceros silvestris
CAGGATGTTCAAACAAATTTTGCTTTTTAGCCATATAAGTGGTGCCTTTAACTTCAGCAGAAATACCTATCTGCTTTCAGTAAAGTGTCCACCCAGATACCAGCTGAATGATGCCAACAGTTGGTTAATGCTTCCGTATTCCTGACCACAACAGACAGACTGCAGTTATTCTGAATACCTGTAATGGCGGAGTCATCCAACTGCTCTGCAGTACCATTGACAATAAAAGTGTTCAGGAAACTCTCGTGAAGATTTCAGCTGCGTAAAGAGGCTATCACCTCTCTAAGTGGAAAACGGAGGAGTAGGAGACAAGTTTATAACATTTCCTTATCAACCGGCAGATTGTTTGTTTCCTATCAAGTTAGAAAATCAAAGGGTATTTGCATGGAACAAAGCACAGAGCAGACGAAACAACAGCTAATTATTCCGCTTTCCTGGAAACCATCACCCCCGTGTATTTCCTCTGGCCCAGAGAAGTGGTATCACTTAGTTCATTAGGAAGAGAGGCAGGCTTGAGAGGAGCAGCTGACAGTTCATGAAAGGTACCAGAAGAACACCCTGCATCACTGTGCGTTGTTTCATCTCCAGCTTCGAATTGCAAGGCGAAGCGATACACATTTCACCATCCATCAAACCATCAAAGCCTGTACGCAACAGCAAGGAAAAAAGAGCTTGAGGGACAGTAAGATTTCCCCCAAACACGTGCACCGTATTTGTACAGACCTCTCTGCAGGGGAGCAATTGGTAACGTCTGGATTTTGTGTAACTACCGGTAGACTTTTATCCCGGCTCCTCGCACACTAGTATTCTTCAAGTGTTGTTCTCTGACTGCACGGGCACCAGTTCCACATTTATCTGCGTTCCGTAGGAACCTGTCTTTTACTCTCACATCTTGCAGACTGAAAGGCTGGAGGTAGCTGCAATATGCAGACCTGACTCTGTGCTCCACGGGCTTTGTGAGCTCTCTGATAAACGAGGACCCCTGTGTTTATCAGCAGACTCCTAGCTTGGGGAGAAGAGATAACCCAGCGATCTGGGAAAAGTGCCTGGTCTTGCAAATAATGACGCGAAAAGGACTTGTTGTTATCCTGTCATTGGCAATCTGCTAGGGACAACTCTCAGGTGGGCGTGAGCTCACGTCCTGCAATGTGTAGTCACTTACGTTTCTGAGGAAGAAGAGGAGATAGATGTAGCTGAGAGGAGTCACTGTGGTACATACTAAATACCCCTGTTGGTAATTTTTTAGAGGGAAGCTGTAGACTTTTTACCTCTAACCAGCTTAAAGTACTGTTCTTCTGAAATACACGGGAGTGCCACCTGTGAGGCATATGCACGTTCCTCCCTTGTCCTACTGGCTTCTGCCTTAAGCTTTTATTGGGAAAAGCATTGTTGGAAAGAGAAGAACACTGGCTGAGGTATTCATATCATCTCCCTGATGCTAGGCCTGTTGCCTGCACAGGAGAAGGCTTCATGCTACAGCTCTGGTACTAAACAGCCCCTAGTGTGCAGAAATTGTTCTGGTGCGTGATCTCCTCCCTCTCCACAGTCTGGGAAATCTAAGTGTGAACTCCACCAACTCTTTTTTTCCCTTCCAGTGCTCAGACAAGTCATGCTTGAGAACTCCTTCTCTGAAAAAGAGACTGATCGATACCAACTTGGAAGGGAAGAAGGATTCCGGAATGCTAAAATACATCCGGCACCAGGTACTGACCGGGCCCAGTGCTAGTTAGGGAGCCTGATATGTAGACGTCACGTTAGACTGAGACTAGAAGGAAAATGTCTGTCTCCAAGCCCGTGTGAAGAACTGTCCCTGACTATCGATCAGGGTAGCTCTTTTCTAAATCCACAGATGTGTTTAAATACCACCTGTCGGTTTACAGCACCAGTTTTCTTCATTCTTTCTTGTTCAGTGTTCCTGAACAGGAAACAGCCTCCTCACAGCCCTGTTTCTGGCAGTCTGTGATTTTCATGGATCTATATCACTGTGCGCCACCCTGGGAGAGTTTGGCTTTCCTTTTGTCCTCTTAGCGGTGTTTTGGTGTCACGAGTGACTAGCAAAAGGCTCAAGCAACTCGCTTGCAAACACTGCGCTTTTAACATAGGCTGAAAGCAACATTCTTCTGTGGAGCCTTAGCTGAAGTGGTTGAAGCCAGAGGTCATCCGTGGGTAATCTGCAGTCCAAAACTGGGGTAAAGTCAGCGTTGTTCACTGTGGATTTTGCACAGCTCTGCTGTAAGGCATGGCTTGGTTTTCTGCAGGTGATGAGCCTCTCCCCTGCACCTTTGTCACTGCTCATCAAGGCGGCTCCTATCCTCACAGAAGAGATGTATGGGGACATCCAGCCAGCAGCGTGGGAGCTCCTGCTCAGTGTGGACGAGCACATGGCTGGAGCAGCAGGTAAGAGGACAAAACCACTGAATGTGGCTACCCTGGGGGCATAACTCACAGTAGGTCACAGGGCCTTACAAGACAGCTTTGTGGTGGAGGAGTCGGAACGCTACCAAGCGTTTCCTGGAGGCTGTTTGGTTTTTGTAGACCTTCATGTGGTTGTTTGCTCTTTGTGGTTAGCTGGGTTTCTAGGCAGAGGAAATGCAGTGATTTCATCTGTCCAGACTCCACTGAAGAATTTTATATGTTGCATCGTGGAAATTATCAGTACGAGTTGAGGACTGATACAAAAACTGAGGAAGGGGCTGAGAGTGGAACTGTCATAGCTCCTCTGCTGTGCTGAAAGGAAAATTCTCACGCTGCATGGAGCATTGACCACTAAGTAGCCTTATTAGCTAGATTTTCTATTTCCACTTGGTATTAAACTGTGCAGATGATGTTTGCTGATGGCACATAGTCGAGAGGCATCTTTAAGACAGAAGATTAGAACATCATATACCTGTGAGAGTATTACCTTGAAAAAGGAATCCCAGTCATGGGATGAAATTTATTACTCTAAAATATAAGATTATGTCCTTGCAAACTAGTAAGAAGAATTTTTCTGTTATGAGCTTGGATCTTCTCCCATGGAACTGATGCAAGTTCAGAGTATACTGCTTGGCCAGAAGATAACTAACTTAACGAGCAGAATTCACCTGTGTAAACAATAAACACAGTCAGGATGTGTCAGAAGAGGTATTTCACTAGAGGTTCAAAGTATTAATGGTCTTGTAAAGCACACTGTACAATTACCTAGAACACAGCATTTCCATGCACAAATCTGATCACTGAAGAACGAGACATTTACGTGGGACAAATACAAGGAATGACTGCTAGGACAGGAGGAAGGATGAGGAGCCTGTATATTTATTTAATGGATTCGGAGAAGACTGAGAGGGGATACTCTTACTCTCCATAAATACAGCAGACAAGGCAAGCAGGAGGAACTACCTAAAGCATAATAGCATAAAGAGCAGTATGAATTTTTTGTAGAACCAGAGAGTGCTTCGGGTTGGAAGGGCCTTTCAAAGATCGTTTAGTCCGACGCCTCTGCAGTGAGCAGGGACATCTTCAACTAGATCAGGTTGCTCAGAGCCCCATCCAGCTTGACCGTGAATGTTTCTGGGAACGGGGCTTCTACCACCCCTCTGGGCCACCTGTGCCAGTGTTTCACCACCCTCACTGGAAAAAATGTCTTCCTTGGATCTAGTCTGGATCTCCCTCTTTTGGTTTCAAACCATCACCCCTTGTCCCATCACAACAGACCCCCCTAAAATGTCTGTCCCCTTCTTTCTTACAGGCCCCCTTTAAGTACTGGAAGGCTGCTACAAGGTGTCCCTGGAGCCTCCTCTTCTCCAGGCTGAACAGCCCCAGCTCTCTCAGCCTGTCCTCATAGCAGCTGCTAGCTGGCTGCGTTTCTTCAGCCCCTGGGTCTTCTCCGTGCTCTCCCCTTCCCCTTTGCCTTCCCTAGGCCAAATGTGCAGACAGAAAGAGAAAGGAGCAAAATAAGGAAGAGAAACAAGCTGCCAGAAACTGCACTTCTTTTTCCCCTTCAAGTCCCTTTCTCGGAGAATAATTTTTATACTCTTTCTCTCTTTCAAACAGAGAAGCAGCTTGGATGACAGGGAAGGGAACAAAGCTTTGCTGCTCCTTCTGAGGAGTGCTAGCTGGCAGCTCCTCCAAAGCAGCCTCTGAGATACATCTTCCTCTTTCTCCCCTTCCAGAAGGGAGGATTAAAATCCATCTGAGGGGCTGTAGTAGCTAAAAAAAGTAGCGAGTTATTTCAGCCCAAGCATAAATTAGATTCATCAGGGTTAAAATTTGAAAACTCATCATGTTGCTGTCCACAAGCCGAGCCAGAACTCCTGTGTTGGTGTACGACAGCACCATCTACTGACTTCTTCCAAGGCTCTCCTTCTTCTCTTGGTTCCTGCTGTACGAACTCACATTTTTAAATCGGTCCTGCTAAGACTTGACATAGTGACGTTGCAAAGACCAAAGAGTAGAGTAGAAGGTTCTCTGAGCTGGTGGAACAGGAAGGTCCCTGCAGATTTGGAGGAGGACGTTGGAGCAGAAACGGGAGCCTTCGCAGCACGAGGCAGGAGCTGGGTGTTCCAAGAGCAGCCTCGTTGTCTGGCAGTGTTCAGACTGCCTCCCATCAGCACAGCTCTCATGCCTGGCACCTTCTGAATAAGTGTTGAGGCAAACACAAAGGCAAGTGCCCGCATTCTACTGTGAAAGAACAACCACCACATCTAGAGAAATTGTCTGCAGTGGTCTGTGCTGAGCTATTGGTCAAAGGAGCCATGGACTCTGTGACACCCACTGAACTCCCACAGCAGCACCGTTCCCTCTGCTTTTGCGTCCTGCTCAGTGCCTCTCAGACCCCCATCTGAATTAACTGGCCTCCATCAGCCAGGAGTTTTGACTGTTTTGTACTCAAATATGCTCCATTAAAACAACTGTGGGCCAACTTCCCTTCTCCTGTGCTGTTTTCCACTGTGATCCGGTCCTTTGCAACTCTGTTTTCCCTTGGAGGTGCCCATTTAACTAGGAATCTTTATTTTTGGTTTTATCCGTGACAATAGACAGGTGAGACCTCTGCTGGGGCACTGCCTGCTGCTTGAGGGGAAGGCAGAGCTCCTGTTACGCCAGCCTTCATTAATCATCACAGAACTCACTCGAAAGTGGAATCTTTGAAAGCCAAACTCAATTAGTCCTGCTGCTTCAAGAGATGGCTCTTATTTTAAGCAGTCATGACCGAGATTTTTAGTGAGAGGAGCAAAGCTGTGTTTTATTTTAAAAGGAGGTTTTCCAGAAGCTTCTACAAGCTTCACACATTAACGCTGTATGGCTCAGAGGTGGAATCGCACATACCTGGTTTCAGGAAGCAGTGCAATTCTCACTGGGTCTGGTAGACTGCTGATCTCATTTCTTGAGCTAAGATTGCATTTCTTTTGGTGGGGGGTTGTACAGATGCAGTTTTTATCTGCCGAATAAACACGTTAAGGAAGACGGATGATCAGATGTTCTGTCTCTGCAGCTGCCATGTTCCTGCTGTGCGCTGTGAAAGTGCCAGAGGCCGTTTCTGACATGCTGATGTCCGAATTTCATCACCCAGAGACAGTGCAAAGACTGAATGCCATTCTCAAATTTCACACGCTCTGGAGGTTTAGGTATCAAGTCTGGCCAAGGATGGAAGAGGGAGCGCAGCAGATCTTTAAGGTAGATTAAGACGCATGAAACACAATGTTGTCATTTACAGCTTGCCCTGTGGGATAGATGTGTAATGACATGCTGCTGCAAAATTGTCTGAAGATCTGTTTAGAGAAAAAAAATGGTTGTGTACATCACGCTAGCGTGGGGATCCTGGTGTGTAGAAATCCTGTTTAAAAAGAGGAGAGTATAAAGGGGACACAGGTCAGGAAAAATGTCGGAGAAAGAAATAAATCTGTTGTACGTGGTATGACAGTGTAGTGAGATACAAAGCTGGAAAAGATTTGCAGAGGTAATTGATGTCTTGGGTACTTGTGCTCATGTTTAAATAGCAGTACTGACATTAATAATAGTCTGCTGTAACAAAATGTCTTGCGTGGTTTTGCTTAGATCCCTCCTCCAAGTATAAACTTTACTCTGCCTTCTCCTGTCCTGGGGATGCCATCTGTGCCAATGTTTGACCCCCCCTGGGTCCCTCAGTGCAGCGGGAGTGTGCAAGATCCTATCAACGAAGATCAGTCGGTAAGGAGACATGGCAGGAGTAAGCCCTGTTTCTCCTCTCTGGTGGCGTGGGGAAAGATAAGCCAGAAGATGTGCACTAAGCTCTTGAATTCTCTTGTCTTCCTCAGCTGGGAAAAGTCTATTGCAGAGTCCATGTAGGGCATAAAGGATTTTCTACACGGGCATAAGGCTCTTCTGTTTGTTCGCTGAGGTACTGTACTGCACAGAGTATCCCTGTGTGGGACAGTAACCCGGATCGTAGCAGCACACAGCTTTCTCTCTCCAAGAGGAGATTACTTCACTTAAACTGCCTGACAGGCCATTTTCTGCAGCAGTTGGTGTGATGTCTCGTGGGAGAAGTCTGCACCAAGACTTCCTGTAGACAGCTCTGAGAGGACTCTCCTGGTGGATCGCTGTTCAGCTAGCACTAGTCTGATCGGTGTTTAGAAGCTGAGTTGCTGAATGTCTCTGAGGTCTCTGGCAGAAAAGGCAGAATCTGTGCAGCTGAACTAACAGCTTCAGGCTGTGTTTCTTCTCTTTTCTTCCTGACAGAAGTCATTTTCAGCCAGAGCTGTGTCGCGTTCCCATCAGCGAGCGGAGCACATCCTGAAGAACCTGCAGCAGGAGGAAGAGAAGAAACGCCTGGGCCGGGAAGCCAGCCTTATCACTGCCATCCCCATCACTCAGGAGGCCTGCTACGAGCCAAGCTGCACACCCAGCTCCGAGCAGGAAGAAGAAGGTGTGCTCCAGGGCCGGGAACTGCATTCCGGGAACCTGAGAGCTCCTGTCACCAACACCGAGCACCGCTTAGGGGTGTGATGTCCAGGAACATGGATCATTAGTGTTAGGATAGTCTCAGCCACATCCATTTGTTTAAGAGTCAAAGGAATTGAGAAAAAGTGTCATTAAAAATTAGTGCAAGAGAAACACGAAAGCTTAGACGTACTGAGTGCTCACTGTTTAACCTGAAGCCCCTTACCCTCTTCCCCAAGTTCAGTGGAATTTGAACAGCTCAAAGCTCCCAGCATCTTGCAGGACTTAACAGGAATATGCTGTGCTAGGGATGAAATCTCGTCCTTTTAACTTTAACCCTTTAATAATTCAAGGGTGGGAGGAATCACCCTTTGGCAGTGTCTGTCTTAAGACACATAGCTTAGGATAGGCTGAATTGCCCCTGGAGTTTTCTACCTTTATGGTGACTAGTGGAGGACCAGCTCAGCCTCAGTACCAAACTTTCAGACAGCCAAAGTTCCATGAGACATGTCCTGAGAAGCTGTTTTGGGGTGAGGATTTTCATTGGTCCAGGCTGACAGAAGACAAAGGTTTTGTTAAAGGCGTTCCGAGGTATGTGCCATTAGGTGAGTACAGTGATGTCCAGACCTCAACGTACACTGGGAAATCTGTGAGCAGAAACCCCAAGTCTCAGGAAAGACTAAGCGGCAGCAGCAGTGACGGTTGACAGGGTGGAGATGAAAAGCTGTGCAGAGCTGACTCATTTACAGCGTGACTCACCAAAGCACTGAATGCTCTTGTGGAACAGTGCTCTGCCGGTTCCCACAGCACCAGCAAATTACCCATCCAACCGATATTTATAGCTTTCAAATTGTGCCTTTTGAGTGTTACCTGACTTCAGTTTTCAATGTTCCGATTTAGTTGTAAGTGCTGCCCTTCAGAAAGTTCCCGAAAGTCTGTCAGCTGGATCTGGATTGACATTTCCTGTTCTCTTTGTCAGTAGAAGAAGTTGCCAACCTGGCCTCCCGCCGTCTCTCTGTGAGTCCTTCCTGCACGTCCAGTACGTCTCATAGGAACTATTCTTTTCGCCGTGGCTCTGTGTGGTCAGTGCGGTCAGCAGTCAGTGCAGAAGGTGAGCTGACTTCACTTAGGAGTCTCCTCTCCTGGGATTTCATTCACTGGAAGCCCTTCCTGTTGAGCCATAAAGCTGGTGGCATTTCCTTTTCTGAAATATTCCCAAACTTGAGCCACTTGGTAATAAATTACTGCCCTGCGTTATTTTATTCACTCCTGCTATCCTGATGTCTTACCTCATGTTTCCTTTAGACACTAGTGCTATAGAAAGCACTCTAGCTGAAAAACGGTAATGAAATGGGATTTCATCAAAAAGATAATGGGTTTCCTACATGAAAAGAATTGGAAATTGAAATTGAAAAAATATGTAATGTGAATTTTTGATCAAGAAGTTGGCTGGAGGTTTGGTTTCTTCCTGAAGATAGCAGTAAACCTGCTGTGCTCGCACAGTGATCAGACAGCCTAACACGGATGTTTGTCTAGCCCACCTGGATAACACCACAGCTTATTCACTGACACTCCCCTTCTACTCTTCTTACTGTTGCAGATGAAGAACACACTACAGAGCATACTCCAAACCATCACGTGCCACAACAACCTCAAGCTGTGTTTCCAGCATGCATCTGTGCAGCCGTGCTCCCCATTGTCCATTTGATGGAAGATGGAGAAGTCCGGGAGGATGGAGTAGCTGGTACTGACCTAGATTAAGCTTCAAGGGATTCTTGCTCAAGGGTGGCAGAACCTGCCAGCACTTTGAACAATCGCTTACATTTGTTAGGTGCCGTAACTAAAGTGGAAAAGAAGTGTAACATAACCTTGTTTTTACTCACAGTTCATGTTTCCTAGAAGTATTACGTGCTATATAGTGTTATGAGTATATATGTTTATTAAAAAGTTAATGAATAATCTATTAAATCCTCACAAGCTGTTTGAAAGTAGATTTGCAACAGAAATGTGACTTTGTAAGGTTTTTTTCCTTTTTTTTCCATGGTTTGTGTTTGGGTTTGAGGATTTTTTTGCTCTTTTGGGGGCCTGAAAAAGTCCCCGATTCAAGAAAGATACTGAGAAGCTGAAAAGGGGTCTAGTGGAGGGATACCAGGATGGTAAGAGGCCTAAAACGGTGTTCTGCGAGGAGCGATTCCAGAAGCTGGGCTTTTTTTTCGGTGTGATGAAAAGGAAAGTTAGAGTAGAGGAACTCTAACTAAGAGGTTAAAACTCGGGAAGTTGAGGTTAGAAATTTGGAAGGAACTTCATAACCAGGAGCATAGTTTCCGTTGTGGTTATCAAGCCTTGGCTAGTCAGAGCTGTAGCTGACATCATCTGGTGTAGGTGACAGTCCTGCTCCCAGGGGAACCTGGTCTTGAGACCTCCAGAGGTCTGTCCGCGCCAGCATTTTTTTGATCCTATGACCAACGGAAAGCCCCCTGTACACAGCCTGAACATTCTGGTCATGATCTCTGATGTATTTGTAAAGTAATAAAGCATTTTTCTGTATTTGTTTCTCTAAAATGTTTATAGATGGGGGGCTGTTGCCCTTCCCTCCTTCCTCATCATTCATCATGTCAGCTGATTTCTGTTCAGTTTTGTCTGTAGTTTTGGGTGGATATAGTCAGCCACCTCAATAATGTATGTGTCATTTTGTCATCAGGAGTGGAGTACTGAAAACAAAATGATGAATAATTCTCTGGTGTTGTTAATCTTCATGGGACTGCGGTTAATTACACTTGGGGAGTTGATCATCAACACCATTCCCTGTTGACTAGCTAGTGCTGTTCACCGATACCAGATAAAAACACTCAATGAATCACCGTGAAACCCAACTTTTACGCATGAGCAAATAAGTGTGTGAATTTATGGGTTTGAAGTACCATATTTGTCCAGCTGGAGTTATGAATCCAAATAGCTAATTCTTTATTATTACTGTGGCTACAGGGGTGACGCGCTTCCTGTCATATCACAGCAGTTAGCAAGGTTCAAATATTAGACCTGTCTTTCTTGTTTGAGATGGCTGCACTGGTGAGCAGGAATCCTAGTGCATCAAAGAGGCTCCTGTGTGTTTCAGGACAAAAAACGACAGTGGTGGTAGAAGTTTAGGGCCATTTGTGTGTCGAAGAGTAGCTCTTCAAAGCTTTTCCAAGGGGGGCTGTTCTGACCCTGTTTTCTTTCTCTTCTGCAGTAAGCACTGTTGCTCAGCAGGTCCTGTGGAACTGCTTGATCGAGGACCCCTCTACGGTTCTGCGCCATTTTCTGGAGAAGCTCACAATCAGCAACCGACAGGTAAGCTCTGCCTCTCCCGAGCGGGTATCGCGTAGAGCAGGGGAGCACGCTGCAAGCAGAATCACTCTGTGGGCATCACTGGAGAAGAACATTTGCTGTTACAATGTAGCTCAAAGTCTTTTGTAAAATCAGTTGGCTTCAATCTTTGTCCACTAATGTAAATAGTACAAAACTGATTTATCACCACTAAGAATCTGACTTGCTCTAAGCCAAGCTTTGAACAGCTGTTTAGTGAAGCACAACCCTTTCTATCGAACATAAGCAATATTGCCTCCACCATGCCACTTCTTCATCTTTCTCTGAAAGATGGGGATTCCTTTGTCTCTCTCTGGCTTGTTAGACTGCTTTCTAGTGCCCTGGCTAAGCTCTATGGAGGAAAGCCACACCGGTTCTGGCTGGGTGAAATCAGTGAGACTCTCCATACCGCTTTCTCAGCTGCACACTTGGTGGACAATATCAGTGATATCACTGTCCTCACCTTCCAAGCCACCACCTAAGAACTGACTTAAAATGAATATTAAACCTTGAGAAAGATCCGTTTCTTGTGTAATCAGGTCTTGGTGGCCTCATCATTCCTGATGCTTCTCAGCCATAGTGCCCAAAGCTTCTGTTTAAGTTCAGAGGGTCACTTCTGTTTGTTAAGTATCTTTGAGAAGGAAGCTCCACACTGTCCAGCCTGAGAGGCCTCTGAGCTATCCTAGTCTGCTGTTTTACTGTCTCCTCGTAGGCTACAGCCATGAGTACAGAACACAGAGGACAGCTCTGCTACCTTGGAAGCTTTCGGCAGACCTGTCATTGGTGTGGGTTGTCCTGTGCATGTTCACGCCCATAACACTAGCTCATGTCTGCTGTGGGTGAAGAGGATGAGTGCCATGGAACAAATTCATGATACAGTCTGTCTGCCCTTTGCTGACAGTGAGATCCCTTCCCCTCTACACCCCCTTCCCACCATAAGAAATACATTAGACTACATTTGAAGCAGGCAGCCTCCAAAGGAAGAAAAGTTAGACTGTGCTCACACCCCCTACCCAGCAGCCACAGCTGTTAGGTTGAGCTGAACTAAATTTCACAGGTCATCTAGGTAGGCATTTGTTGTGATAAGCAACACTGGGATTATCACAGGGAACAAGGGATATGCAAAAATGGGAAGAGACAAAGCCTGAGAGGATAAAAGGGAGAAACCCATTCACGTTTTGTGGTGGAAAAAACCCCAACGTTTGCTCTTCTTGCAGGATGAGTTGATGTATATGTTAAGGAAGCTTTTGTTGAACATTGGAGACTTCCCTGCTCAGACATCTCACATCCTCTTCAACTACTTGGTGAGTAGCTTGTGGGTCTGCTGTGCAGTCTTGAATCTCACCTCTGCCTGCATGTCCTAAAATCTGCAAGGAAATAAATGCTCTTCGCTTTTCCTGTATAGCTCATATCTGCTTCTGGCTGTGGGTGCAAGTCACCAGGCTCACACCAGCCTTTCAGCCCTTCTAGGGAGAGGGAAAGGAACCTTTTATTAAACCCCTAAGCAACCCGTCCTGGATTTCTGAATTGAACCACAGGCAATGAGTTGTAGACCAATGTCCAATTGCAGAAGGGTCCCAGTGCCAGAAACCTTCGATTATTTTACTTAATTTTGATTCAGAAAGTGCTTTGCTTTTCCACAGACCTATTGGAGCAAATCTAGCAGCTCCTTTCAAGATGGTAGAAAGTGCGTTTGTTCTAGTTAGCACAAGATGTGTGCTACTCCAGGAGGCCTCTGTGAGCTGTCTGTGTGTGAGCACACCGGAGCAGAAGGCACTGGAAGTCTCTTACTGCAGAGGCTCTTCCTTTTCTTCATCTACAGTGGCTGTTAAGGCTGGGCTGCAACAGCACTTTTGGTCCACAACCCTCATTATCTCTAGAAAAAGGAAGGTTGTACAGGCAGATTGTTCTGTAGTACATATAAACTTGCGGAATGTAAGTTTAATGAGTTTATCCCTCTGAGTGAAGAACGGTAGAAGGCCAATATTCATCGCTACACAATGCTCTGAAGAGTTAGAGTGTGCGTAACCTGATATTCCTCTTACTACCTGTAGGTGGGATTGATCATGTATTTTGTACGCACTCCATGCGAGTGGGGCATGGATGCCATTTCTGCCACCCTCACCTTCCTTTGGGAAGTGGTGGGTTATGTAGAAGGACTCTTCTTCAAGGATCTCAAACAGACCATGAAGAAGGAACAATGTGAAGTGAAGCTGCTCGTGACTGCCTCTATGCCAGGTATGAGAAATGAGTCTTTAAATGTCCTTCACTTCCAGGTTCACGGCCCGCTCTGTCAAAAGGGAGGTCTGTCAGAACTGCATCAGCAAAAGACCTGTGACAAATGGCTGCATATTCTAAGTCCGTTTTCCTTGAGTTGAGGATTCAGTCAGTAAATTCCACCTCTAATTCCCTGAGATGCAAAAAGCCACTAAGAGAAGCAAACAGAAAGTGGAATAGAACTGTCTTTTCAACCCTGAGCTTTGTGCCAGTTGGGCTGTGAAGGGCTGGCAGGGTGATCATTCCAAGACTGTACTATTCAGATTCATTTTGTTTTGATGCAGCCTCCCACTTAAGTCTTGAGAGAGCCCCCGAAGAGCATGCTGGCAGCCTAGGATGTCCCGAGGCAGGCAAGAGCTGTCTTGCTGAAAAATAGGTTTGACGTTTTAGGTTTGTTCCTTCCTCAGAATACCAGTTGCTGCTAAAGCCAGCTCATCCTTCAGGAACAGATCGATTTCTCATTAGCTGTGGAAGTGTGAGAATGTGCTACCACTACCTGATGGATTCCAGACAGGACTGGCATTTTCCATCTGCCCAGGAATTAATTTTAACTAACACTGTTGCTCCATGGGCAGTCTTGTGAAATTGAGTTAATTAAAGAGGCCACGGAGAATGCAACTGTTTTTCTTCTTTTAGGCACAAAAACCCTTGTTGTGCATGGGCAGAATGAGTGTGACATCCCAACTCAGTTACCAGTCCACGAGGACACACAGTTTGAGGCTCTTCTGAAGGTAGGAGAGAGTTGTTGATCTGGACACACTGCTTAGTAGTACATTAACCTGCCGTACCTGTATGCCAGCAGTATGTTCTGCCTGACTGAGGTGTGCGGGGTTGTGCCGGGTTTTTACATTATTAGCTGGATATTCTTCTTTTGGATGTTGTGGTCTTTGTACAAGACAGCTAATAAGTAACAGAATGTTTTTCTTTCTTCCTTCTCAGGAGTGTTTGGAGTTTTTTAACATACCTGAAACACAATCTTCTCATTACTTTTTAATGGATAAGCGATGGAATCTTATTCATTACAACAAGGTAAGGTAAAGGACAGGTCCAGGTGACTTTGTTCTTTCCACCGTGTCCCTTTTTATACATCACGGTTATCCAAAGGAGAACAAGTAGCCTGTAAATAGACCGAATCCTGACCTGCGGGCACCGCATCTTGGGTGCTTAGTTGCGTGTGGTGAAAGATTGGAGTTTGACAGAAGAAGGAGGAGGCAGAAGCGGAGTCCCGTGCTCTTAAGTCATCAGTGTCTAGCTTTCCTAGAAACAAGCAGATGCCTCTTCTGTTTATCTCTTCCCTGATGCCTGACACTGTCTGAAAGCCCCTACCCAAAAGCCTCAGAAAGGGCTAAAGGGCCTTTTTTTCTGTTCTGTTGAGGGATGCTGTTAGGATTACATTTGTTTAAAGTGTACTTCTTTCCTTTACTGGCAGACCTATGTACGTGACATTTATCCTTTCCGGAGGTCAGTTTCTCCCCAGCTCAACCTGGTGCAGATGCATCCAGAAAAGGGTCAAGAGCTCATTCAAAAGCAGGTATCTTACTGTCACCAAACACCTCTGCCTAGAAACAAACTCTGTAAATAAACCTTTCTTTTCCATTTACAGGCCATCACTCAGGCTGCATGCAGACAGGGAGCTTTGCTGGAGGTGTAGCAGTAGGCGCAAAATCTGCCCTGGTGCCATTGGACAGGTGTATAGTGTTTTCGGAAGAGTCTAAGAATGCAATGTGAATTCCCTTCTGCTCTCTCCAGCCAGCTTCTTTCAGGCAGACCATTTTGCATTCTCTTACACACGGCCAGAAAAGCTTCAGTTGCCTCAGCTTCGGGAGTCACTTGTTCCTTTCTTTAACACGACCTCTGGCTGTGAGGCAGAAATTACCTGTTCTACCCTCCTTTCTGTCCTCTCACCATAGAGAATGTGACCTGCCTCTCTTCCTTGCCCTGCTGTCGGAGGTTAGTCCTGTACCACAGCTGCTGCCAGAGGCGCAGCAGTAGCAGCTGGTTTGTCAGGGGAATATCTGCCCTCAGAAGAGGCCTGTCCTTCCTACCTTCCAGCCTCATGACCTGAGATCTGTCCAATGCTGCTAATGTTCTGCAGCTCCCAGGAGCTCTCCCTGAGGAACTAAACCCTAACCAAAGTGGCAGGGCAGTGCCTTTAATGTGCTGCAAACCCCTACAAGTCTCATTTCTTTAGGCAGTAAGACCCGTAGAAGCCGCATGCTCTGTTTTCCACAAAAGCCAAGTCGTCCCAGTAGCACTCACCTAAGTGTTGAGGGAAAAGCTGCTCTAGCTGTATCTGCAAAGGATGATAATAAGCAGGAAATAAAGAAGGGGGGCAGGGGCAGAATGTGGTTAAACAGTGTGAGTTTGGTATTAACAGTTGTGTTATTGTAGCCGAAAAACAGCTACTGCAGTTGTGTCCCTCACGATGTGAGCGCAGGGCAGGCAAATATCATCAGGAATGGTTATAAAAAAACCGCTATGGAGCCGTTACAGAGGTATTAGCTGCTAAAATAGTGGAGAATATAGTTAATGCTGTCTCATATGTGTGCGGTGCAGAACAGGGAAATATTTCATGTGCTGCAGCTGTCAGCAGAAGGTCTATAAAAATCTGAAATTATTTGGGATCATTTTGGTTGCCTTTCTGACAAAAATTACTCCCGCTCTGATTCTAGATGTGTCCCACATATCAAATGAATGAGTTACAATATGCTCTACATGATCCCGAAAGGCTAAAATGGCCTCGCCATGTTTGTCAGGCCGTTATTTTGCATTCCACATTTGTCTGTTTAGAGTACTTAGGGGCCAAAGTATTTCTAAGGTAAAACTCTTAGTCATGCAAGTCTCTCTGTAGTCATGCAAGAAGTTGCTGGGCAACATCCAGCTTTAGCAAAGAAAACAGCGCTGTAGAGTCTACCCACAGAGCATCAGTCCATGGAAAAGTACTTTCTTCACTGCTGATTGATCGAGCACCCATTCTAAGCTGAGTGCACTTCAGAGCAAGGTCACAGCAGCTGCAGGGCGTGGGAAGCTGAGCTTTGTCACATGGTAAGCCACGTGCTTCAAGTTTTGGCTTCATCCCAGGAGCTAAGAGCTGTCTTGAAACTGCTTCCAAAGACAGTTACTTCGACTACTGAGCATCGCTCCGCCTTATGGTTACTTTTAGCATGAACATAAAATAGTTAGCCTGAGTAGTCCTGCCCGTCAGCAGTTCAAAGGAGGCTGGTAGTACAGAACTCGCTTTCCCGGTTGGTGTAAGCCAGAAGCGATAATGTGAAGTCAGCAGGGCTTTACTCATTTGCAGTAACTCCAAATCTGATCTGCTTTGTTTTATTGCCTACTTTTCTTTTGCAACTGTAAATACACTTTCTATGGCCAGATGTGAGCCAGCCTCAACCCAGAAGGTAGATAACAATTCCAACCCCGTGTTGACTATAGTCTAAGCCCTTGCGGAGAGCAACTGCAGCTTTATGGCTTTCATTTTGGGGTTGGTTTGCCTCTGACCTCCGCAGGGCTCAGTTGCAACATGACAACCACGTGGGGTCCTCCATAAGACTGAATT
>NW_010433193.1:76923-80470 GCF_000710305.1 Buceros rhinoceros silvestris
GAATTCCAGCAGGATCCTCTGGGCCATGAGTGCAGCATCCCTCCCTTCAGAGAAAGCCACAGAACCTAACCTAGAAATGTGTGTATACATTGTAAAGAACTTTTTGATCAACTGATTCTGAGCCTTGTCTCTCTCTCTCTCTCTCAGGTGTTCACCCGCAAGCTAGAAGAGGTGGGGCGGGTGTTGTTCCTCATATCACTGACACAGAAGATCCCTACTGCCCACAAGCAGTCCCACGTATCTATGCTCCAGGAGGACCTCCTCCGCTTGCCTTCATTTCCCCGAAGTGCCATCGATGCTGAGTTCTCACTCTTCAGTGACCCCCAAGGTATGGCCTTTTGGTAGCTTTCTCTGGTGGCTGTACAGGGCCTGGAAGGTTTCTGTGAGGCACTTCATTTGCCGTAGAAACACTCAGACTTGTAGCGTTACTGAGAGCTGATAAATCTCTTCCTAAGGAAAATGATACAGAGCTGTTGGTTTGGAAGCACAACAGCAGCAAGGGCTTTGCTGTAACAGGTCTCCAGACAAATGAGAGTAGTTATAATTATGTACTGAGATTACGTATGATACTACAGCCGGAATACTGTGTCCAGCAGCATAACTGTACCTAAAAAGGATTGCTCAGCATCCTTTGCCATCCCCTTTGAGGAAGCAATGGAATTCCAATGAAGACTGGGCAAGTTCTACCGCAGAGATGTAGAAACAGCCTTCTTAGAAACTTTGCTCTGACAGTCAAGTGGGGTTTCCAGCCTGACATGGGGATTAAGCAGGCCACTGCTGCAGGATGGTAAGCGCTGGCAAGTTCTGTTACAGGCCCTAAAAGCACTTGCATTCAGAAGCATTATTGTAACTCTGCATCAATGTCCTGTAATGTGTGGCACACCTGGAGGATAGAAATTCAGCATAAATCCACACGGCCATTCAGGCTGTGTGAAGCAGGTGATGCACGTACAATTTCCAGCCAGCAGGGAGCAGATTTAATGAGCCGTGTGATATTTATCTTTCTTCGTCTTCATGTGTAGTTGCTTTCAGTCAAGGTTTGCTCAGGCCCTGGGGGCACTTCCAGAAGTACGGAATGGGTGAAATCATTTTAAGAAGGCAGAACGATGATCAGTGTTGTGGGTTGGCTCTTTGGAGAGGCCTTTGGCCCCTGGGAATGTTGTGAGGCTGGCGGCGGTGGACAGAGTTGATTGCCTCTTTTACCCCGCAGCTGGGAAAGAGCTCTTTGGTCTGGACACTCTTCAGAAAAGCTTGTGGATTAAGCTGCTGGAGGAGATGTTCCTTGGCATGCCCAGCGAGTTCCCCTGGGGGGATGAGATTATGCTGTTCTTGAACGTCTTCAATGGTGCCCTGATCCTGCACCCTGAGGACAGTGCCTTGCTGAGGCAGTACGCTGCCACAGTCATCAACACAGCCGTGCACTTTAACCACCTCTTCTCCCTCAGCGGGTACCAGTGGGTCCTCCCCAGCATGTTGCAGGTGAGCCTTTTCCGTGAACAATAAGGGGGAAGAATTCCAGCCAAGCACTTTGTTATAGCGCTGACTGTTCGTGGAGAAACTTTAAACTGCTGAGTCCGGGTAAGATCACAGATTTGGGGTCCCCGAGAAAGCAACAGGAGAATGGGGTGGGATGGCCCAGATCAGCCTGTTCCAGGCACCCAGGATTAGCTGGTTCGTTTGCAGTTATCACAAACAAATTCTTCTGCCCCTTCTGGGCTTGAACCAGCCATTAATACCTTAATTCCTGATGCATGCATGCAAATACCCTCACGGGGGTCTTTTTGTTGCAGGTTTTTCCAACTTCCCTTGGTGCCACGCATATACAGTTAATTATTTCCCTTTCCTCAAGAAAATGAGATATGGCAAGTGTCCCAGGCCATGCCGATTGACTGTCCTCATAAGGATGCTAGAGGCTTCTGATTATATTAAAGACATACTAATCCCTCCACCGTGCTAGGCTACCGAGAAGTGAATACATCTCTTCAGAGGTCTCACACACCAATAGCTTTAGTAACCTTCAAGAGCCCTGTACTCTAAAGCGGATTTTGCACTACCATGAAACCTCAGCATTTCCATGTGGTTTTTCGTCTGCTCAGGTATACGCTGACTATGAAAGCAACCCACAGCTACGCCAAGCGATTGAATTTGCATGCCGCCAGTTCTATGTTCTGCATCGCAAGCCCTTCATTCTGCAGCTTTTCGCAAGTGTGGCCCCTCTCCTGGAGTTCCCTGTGAGTAACAGCCCTTCCCTAGCCGCAGCGTGAGGAAGCCTACACAGTGTGTGCAGCCAGCTCCCCTTCACTGGTCCCAAGGAGAACCCAGCTGCAGCAGCAGCACAGTTCTTACTCAGCATGTGCTTAGTGCACTTAGTGCGGCACAGGACTGTTTCTTGAACTTACTTCTGCACACCTCTGTTCATCAGTCATCCTGATCGAGCAGGATGCTGAGACAAGGGGCCACCAGTATCCAGGCTGGTAAACACGGTCTCACTGTAAGTCTCTGTATAAGTAGGTTATAAAAGGGCAATAATGATTGTAACTCTTTAAATGCAAATCCTTTCTCAGAATCCAGCAGTAGGAACTAGAAGCTTCATGCCAAGTTTTAGTACATACAAACCTAACAGCGGATTAGCCACGTTCTGAAATGTTCGCTAATTACTTTTTAATGTTTTGGTGAGTTTAAACAAATTAATGGAACTTTGATTTGAAGTGGGGCTGGCAAACCTAACTGCACAAACGCTGTAAGCACACTCATCTTCCTCCTTTACAGGGCAGCGAATATCTGCTCTTTCTGGCAAGGAAAGCTGTGTGCAGTTTTCAGGCTGATTGTAGCATCAGTCTGTTGAGTCAGGCAAGGCTTATTGCCGGAGAGCAGAAAGCTCTTCAAGTCCCTTTGTCAAAAAAACCTTGCCCACACCTCCAGATAAAGATTGCTGAGATGCACACAGGCGCTCAGAAAATCAGTCACAAATGTCTGGTGTTGAAACAGGATGCTACGAACAATGGAACCGGCAAAGGAGTGTCAGCTCAGTGCCTGTTTGACCTGCTGCAGTCTTTAGAAGGAGATACTCCAGACATTTTGGACATCTTAGAGCTGGTGAAAGCAGAAAAGCCTCTCAAGTCATTAGGTAAGAGCAAAGCACTCTTTTTATTCAAAAATTCTGCAATTCAACATATGTTTGATGCAGCCTGATTTTGTTCAGAGCCCTTTTCTTCTCCCAGAATGCATTCTTACTCCTCCTGAGGCTTTGAAGAATGGCTTTATCACCACCATTCTTCTGAGATTTTTCTGTAGGAGGGGAATTACTTGTTTATTTTATTCCGAAGCTACTTTTTCTACATTGAGCCTGCTAGTCTGAGACTAGCCCCTGGCATTTTGAATATTATCGTGTGCGGGTGAAGAATAAAGATGCCTAATAAATGGTATCATGCTGACAAGATCAGTGTCATCCTCTCCTCTGCTCCGTGTGGGCGGGGAACAAAAGCGTCTTCTCCGGTGGGCAGACTGTGACTGTAAAGGATGGATGCCCCTCAGCTGTTCAGGAGGG
>NW_010433193.1:80556-81710 GCF_000710305.1 Buceros rhinoceros silvestris
TCAGCAGGGCGGAGTTCTCAGCAGGGTGTTCATTCACCACAAAGCAGAATATATACAGCTGTTTGATGCGTCCAGGACGCTGTTTCTTGAGAGTTTTCCGTGCAGTGCAGCATTTAAGAATTTGGCTGCTTTGTGATTTGCAGGGAAGTAATTTGTGCTGATTTTTATAAGGATCTTCAAGTTATTTCCCAGATTTGCACTTCCCTTAAATAATACTTATTTCGATGAACTGTGAAGCCTGTCTAGCCTTAGAGTTAAAGCTTTGTTGTAAATGTGTGTAGCGTTGGGATTTTATGATGCTGCACAGTCATATCACAAGCTGTAATATTAAATGGTACAGAAATGGAAGATACTTCTTCCTCTCTGTGGACTGTAGTAAACATATACACAGTGTTGGGGGTTTCTGTGGAGGGTCATTCAAAGGCACCTCTGAAAATTCCCAAGTGTCTGTTGACAACGAGACTGTAGGTGAGTATGTTGTGTCCCACGTGACGATCAGAATTACCTGAAACATCTGAATTCCAAGGTCAAAGTGATTTATTTGCTTTGGGACCCTAAGTTTGACTTGGGCTCCTGTATGCTAAAAGTCACTTCTGCTGGCTTACAAATATTATTCTTTGGACACTTTGGTTTCATAGTGCCAGGCAGTAACTATCCCCAAAGTAATATTTGTAGTACTGGACTTAAATGCTTTTTAAGAGAAGAAACTTCTTCTCAAATCACTAGCAAACCGGGCTCACTTTTGTGCTGGTGCTCATGTCGCTACCAGTATAGAAGGGGCTTGATATTTTTAGGAGTAGAACTCTTCTATGCGCCATCAGTGGTGTGGTGTATCAGCATCATTTTTAGTGTAGTGGAAACGTCTAGGAAAAGGTGGGGGGAGCATAAAGATTGTCATTAAGTTGACATGTATCCTTGTCATGTGACTTTGCTGGGTGATGTTTGAAACGGGACTCCAGTAGCAGCTGTAGGCCGTATGCTTGGCAGTGATTTCACCTGCTGAGGACTGTTTCTCACCTACTGAGTTCTTGGACAGCAGGGTGCAAGCGGGAGTGCAGCATATTTCCTTTAGATAGGCAGGGTTTTGTCAAATATCAAGAGCTTATTGGGGATCGGTAGCATGAGAAGCAAGCAATTATGAGATGAGAGAGGAA
>NW_010433193.1:81819-86072 GCF_000710305.1 Buceros rhinoceros silvestris
GTGCTAGCTCCTCGCATATTCAGTACGTTTGTATCATTGGTCTTTTCATATGGATTTACTCCCCCAGATTTCTGCTACGGCAACGAAGACTTGACCTTTTCGATCAGTGAAGCCATCAAGCTGTGTGTGACAGTGGTGGCCTACGCTCCGGAATCGTTCAGGAGGTGCTAATCTGTTTTCCTGGTTTGTGCAGACTCGGAAAGGGCGCAAAAGCTCCATACGGCATGCAAAAGCAAAGCTGACAAAAGGAGGCAGAGGATATAGAAATGCACTGTAGCCACAGGGCTTGTCTGTGAGGCGAAGGCTCTACCTGTTGGTACCTCTCCTAGGGCACCAGCTCAAATTCCTGCCAGCCGCTGGCAGCAGCGCTAGGCTGGATGGCAGCCTGAGCAGCAACACCCAAGCTGTGTTTCCCGGTGGGGATTACCTTGCATCCTGCGGGTTTCCCCGGTCAGAGAAGCGAGAGGGAGGGAACCAGGCGGGGACGAACACGCAGCTGGAAAGAACAGGAAGATGCAGAGAGGGGAGGTACTCTGCTAAAAGAGAAGGTTAGTTTCGAGAGGGAAGAAAGGAGTCATTGGTAGGGAAAAAGAATGACTGCAAGTGGAGGGCATATTCAGAAGATGCCCAGAAGTTCAGGTGCTTTTGTTACTATTGTTTCATGCATCAGCTAATTATCCCCCTGAAATCCAAGGGTTTCTTTGGCCCAGGACGCCTTATCTAGTGAGAAGCAATGACATCACAAGGCTCGTGAGGGATCTGGGGCTCTTCGGAGTGAACCTTTTAAGCCTCGCCCGACATGAGTCTCAGAACTGACCGGGTAGGACAGACCAACTATTGCTTATTTTTCCAGCCTCCAGATGCTGATGGTCTTGGAAGCGCTGGTTCCCTGTTACTTGCAGAAGCTGAAGCGACAAACCTCTCAAGCGGAGACCGTGACGGCAGCGCGTGAGGAGATCGCTGCTATGGCTGCCCTTGCCACCTCTTTGCAGGCCCTCTTGTACAGCGTGGAAGTTCTCACCAGGTAACTCACGTGGGGCAAAGGACTGAGCCTGCGCTTGGTCTTCAGTGTGGGGAGGGGGAGTGCGCAGGAGGTCACAATATGTGCGGCTGAGCTGGAGTAACGGTTGAGGTTTAGACGCGGTAAATTTAGTGCCGGATTTCACCAGATGACGAAAGGGGTTTCAGGGTGCTTGTTGGGTTCAGTCTTTAGTGTGCTATTCACCTTCCCCTTGCCAGGCCTATGACAGCGCCACAGATGAGCCGCTGTGACCAAGGCCATAAAGGGACCACAACGGCAAACCACACCATGTCAGCAGGCGTGAACACCAGGTAAGTCAGTGGGCTTTTCTTTTTCTCGTTTTTTTCGGTTTGTTGGTTTTGGTTTGGTTTCGTTTGGTTTTGAGTAAGGTAACGTCCCATTTCTCAGAGCTCTAGGTGCTGTGAGAGAAAACAGTCAGGTAAAAAGAGCCCATAGCCCAGGATTGCTTTTCTGACAGTAACCAAAATCCCCAAGACGAGAATTTCTAGTTTAAAACCATGTTACTATACAGAAAACCAAAATGTGAAAATGGAGGACACCCATCCTAAATGTCTTTTTCTCTGCTTCCCTTCTCGCACTCCAGAAGTAAACTGACAAAGCAACTGTGGCCCTCAGTTCTCTGCTTTGCCTCCTCCTGAGTCCACTGTCAGAGTGACCTCTGGAAGGAGCACACCTGGATTGCAGAAGGGTTGGATCCTTCTGGCCTTGTTCTGAGAGGATGAACCGCAGCGTGAGCTCAACCTGCATCTCAGCTGAGACTCACAGAGAGCAGCTCCTCCTCTAGTTCTTTTTTCTCCCCTTTCCCATTTCCTTTTATGGAGACCATATCTATCACCTTTACCTCCACACTGGCCTGGGGTTTTTTTTCAGTTACGGTTAGCAAAGGAGTGAGTAGCAGAGAATTTGAGAGAAAGGGAAGAATGACGGGGAATGTCCTTCTCAAAAAAAACCCCAAACAAACCAACAAAAACAACCCACAAAAAAAACCTTTGCATGGAAGAAGGGGTAAGGAAGGAGATGGTGCCAGCAGACTGTAATACTCCTTGGCCATATTGACCACTCCAGTTACGCTGCTGCAAATTAGCCAAGGCCACTGAACAGCTCGTAGGGCAAGGGCTTAAGAAATCCTGTTACAAAACCCACCCACAAGCATTTGGGATTGGGACGGTTTTCTCTGCAGTACTGATGACTCCTCTGGGCAGCCCTGCCTTCCCTCGGCCAGGCTCTGCCTTCCTGTGCTTCACATCGGAGTGTCTGGACAGGGAGCTCTTCCAGCAGAAGCTGGAGTGGCCGTCCGTCCAGAGCAGAGCGTTTCCTCTGCGTTCCTCCTTTGTCTGTAACAGCCGATAGTAAGGCTGTGCACAGCCAGTGGTCTAGTGTGATGCTGTGGGCTGCACCAGACTGTAGGTCAGGAACACCCTTCCAGCAAGACACGCTTTCCAAGTTAACCCCTGTCTTTTTTTTGTATTGAAGCAAGATCGAAATCGCTCTCTGCATGGATCACCTAAGGGCTGCTCTGTCAGTTTAGAGACATGTGGTGTGCACATCTTGGTTGGTAACGCCTGGCATCAGTCTGTCATTCGGGCACGAACGATGCACAGCTCTGGCTTTCAGTCCCGGAGCTGAGAAGCAGCCTGAAGTGGATGTTTGCTGTTGACTTCTGTTGCGAGCTTGTCCAGTCTAAAGAAAATAATCTGTCATGGAAAATAGTGCTTTATTAATTGTCTGCTGGTTTCAGAGAGCAGTTAATATGTATCTGCTGACGGGCAATGGAGAGACTCCTGATGTTGTGTGACTCAGACATCTTGGCTTACATTTCTAGATCTTTCTGTTTATCAAACATTCAGTCTCTGATCCAAAATATTTTTGCACTTCTCCAGGTTTCCTGCCCTTGTTTCTTCTGTTGTGTTGTTATTGCAACAGACATCTGCTAGCAACAGCAGGGGTCTCGTGATGGCAGCAGGATCGCTGTTCCAGCCTTGGACGCGTTAGCCAAGTGCTGCAGGATTCGTTAATGCTTTCTCAACAAGAAGTGGCAAGAGACAATGACAATAAAACAAAACAAACAAAAAAAATATGCCAAGGTTTTCTTTCCACTAGGTGAGCTCTGGCTTCATGAAACAGACTGAGCACTGGGGTGAATATTAGGAAGAGAAATTGCTTGAAAGAGGACTGTGGTTTTTAAGACCACATTTTTCTTTCATAACAAGGGCAGTAACTATAAGGAATTTCTTGTTTGCTGCCAGCCGGGAGGTAAAGGCTGTTCAGTGTGGTCACTAACCGTGTGTAGCCGTTGTTCCAGGGACGCGAGATACCATCCGTGGCCAGTATACCTCTGGGCAAACACCGTGTTGCCTTCTTTCAGAAAGGCACGGTCTGGGCACTACTAAGTCGCTGTTTACAACCGCACTGTTTCTGTTTCTCCAGGTACCCAGAACAGGGAGCCAAACTACACTTCATCAGGTACAGTAAAATCTTCACCCAGTCTTCGCTGACGTGCGATGAACTATTCCCCAGCAGTCTCCAGGTTTGCTGGGTCCCACCCACTGCTGCTGTGACATGCAGCCTTTTTCCATGGGATGTAGCAAAAGATAGTTCATGTAGAAACTATTTGCATTTTTAACAAGACTTTGCAGATTAAACTTTCCTTTTTTATTATTGTAGATGCAATTATGTTTCCTTTCAATTGCAGAGGAAAGCAGCTGTTGCAGAAACAAGTTGAAGAGGTGGTTGTTATCTGTCCCTGCTCTTCCACTTCCCACTTTTTCTCATTTTATGTCCTTCAGGGAGAACCTTCACTTACTGGAGGAGGGCCAGGGTCTTCCCCGAGAGGAGCTGGATGAACGAATTGCCAGAGAGGAGTTCAGGAGGCCGCGGGAGTCATTGCTGAATATCTGCACAGAGTTCTACAAGCACTGTGGTCCAAGGCTGAAGATATTGCAGAACCTGGCTGGGGAGCCCCGAGTGACTTCTCTGGAGCTGCTGGACGTGAAGTCCCACATGAGGTATTCCACAGGCATTCGGCTTTTACTTGTTCATTTCAGGAGGATTCCTCTTTTAACTCCTAATTTTTCATAATAGCAGATGGAATCACTTTTGGGTAATATGGTTGCATATTGCTGTCTGAAACACGGAGAGCTTGTTCCGGACGTTCCTTAGATTGTACCTGATGCTGCTTGTGTATGAGGAAGGTTTCATACGCTCTCTTCCG
>NW_010433193.1:86195-89388 GCF_000710305.1 Buceros rhinoceros silvestris
GAGGAGCAGAGCAGATGAGGCTGCCCCTGCAGGGCAAGGGGTGGGGAGGCTGCCTAGCTGGCTGAGAATGACCTTTATCCTCTCCTGTGATACTGTGCAGCAGAACCAGTGGCTGACAAGCAAGAAGGGCAGAGCAGCCACTGCACTGGTAGTATTTATGTATTTATGTATAGCATGTATGTATTGCATAAATGCCTGAAAGGCAGGGAGGATGGGGCAGAAGGCATTTACAGGAGCACCATCCCAGGGCATGGGCAGCAGGTGCACAAGTCTTTTATTAAGGTGCAGCACCGAGCCCAACTTGCTGGTTGGATGCTCGCTGAAAACCGTTTCACATGATGCTGACCTAGAAGAAGTTGGGGGTAGGGCCTTCTAAAGACTTTGGGCTTGATTCTCTTCTCTGTGTTTGCTGTTCATGGTAAACACAAAATACTGTGAGCTGCTACTGAGAAGTTAGTCCAGTTGTAAAAGAGAACAAAAACTGGGACAAGAGGGAATGGACCTGATTCTGACGTCAGTTTTTCATTCATTTTCAGGGGAAAACCCTGTCTCACATAATATTCCCTCAGGAAACATAAAGTCACTAGAGTTGTTTCATGGTAAGATGTGTCTCAGTGAGAACAGCCTGCCTCTGGACCAAGGGAAACCCTCTAAAAGCTCTTTCACCTTTTACGTGCATGCTCTAAAAAAAATAGCAAAGCCACTTAGCAGGCAGATTCTGTCACAGTTAGAGCTCTTTGGGTTCAGGCAGTCTCTACAGAACAAAAAATTGTGTTTTACGTTAATTTAGGTCTTGTTTAACAAACGCTCTGAATTCCTTCGGGAGTTGGGAGGTGGTTCTTGTTTTGTGTGTTTGCATATAAAGTGAATGTTGCTGTTCCCCCCCTCTGGCAAATGTTCAATAATTTAAGGGGTCGTTTTAAACAAGAGATGTCTGTTTCCACAGACGCAGGTAGTGCTTGGCTGCAAATGTGATGGACTGCTCTTGCAGTGCCACCTTCACGTTTTTTTCCAAGGGACCCAAGCCCCAGAAATCAATTCATCTGTTTAGCTGCATTACAAACTCTGCAGCTTTTCGCAATAGAAGCTTGAGATAAGAATTTTAATCTTATGTTAGTAACAAGGGTGAGATTCTCAGGACAGAGAAAAACTGGGTTTATTTCTTTTACGATTTCAATGGGAGGGAGGAACACGTGTCTGATGAATGGACTTTATCTGGTGCGGTAAGGTGAGGGGCTCGCTGCTTCTTACTGTCCTCGCCTTACACATTTGTATGTAACATAAGATGCTTTAGTGTCCTACCCTGAAGTATTCGCAGTTAAACGGGAATGTGGGAACTTAATTGCTAAATGTTTTTATATTCCAGAATAATCAAGTTTAATTGTTCTTGAACTATTTTTTTGTTCCTTTCTTAAACGACATATTTAACAAACTTAAATCCGTATGTCCTGAAGGTGTTGCTGGTATATTTTCTGCAAAGATATTTTCTTGTGAGATTTCTGTGGAGCAGTCACAGTACACAGCAGTAGCTGGAAAATGCTGCATTCTTTTCAAGAGAGGAGGTCTTTATTGGTCAAAGATCACAGCAGTAAAACTAAGGGATTGATTTGAAGATGATCACAGAATCACAGGATTGTTACGTCCAACTGTTAACCCAGCACTGCCAGGTCATCACTAAGCCATGTCCCTCAGCACCACATCCACACGGCTGTTAAAACCCTCCAGGGATGGGGACTCCACCACTTCCCTGGGCAGCCTCTTCCAGGGCTTCACAACCCTTTCTGTCAGGAAATTTTTGCAAATATCCAGCCTAAATCTCCCCTGGCACAACGTGAGACCATTTCCTCTCATCCTCTCACTTGTTACTTGGAAGAACAGACTAACCGCAGCCTCGCTACAGCCTCCTGTCAGGCACTTGCACAGAGCAATAAGGTCTCCCCTGAGCCTCCTCTTCTCCAGACTGAACAGTCCCAGCTCCCTCAGCCAATTCTCGTAAGACTTGCTCTCTAGACTCTTCATCAGCTTCATTGCTCTTCTCTGAACTCACTCCAGCACCTCAACGTCCTTCTTGTAGTGAGGGGCCCAAAGCTGGACACAGTACACAAGGTGTGGACAATCACTGCCCTGCTCCTGCTGGCCACACCAGTGCTGATGCAAGCCAGGATGCTGTTGGCTCGTATCCAATCAGCTCTCGACCAGCACCCCCAGGTCCTTCTCTGCTGGGCAGTTTCCAGCCACTCCTCCCCCAGCCTGTAACGCTGCAGGGGGTTGTTGTGGCCCAAGGGCAGGACCCGTCACTTGGTCTGGTTGAGTTTCATACCATTGGCCTCAGCCAAGATCCGGCCTGTCCAGATCCCTCTGTGGAGCCTCCTGACCCTCAGGCAGATCAACACACCCACCCAGCTTGGTGTCATCTGCGAACTGACTGAGGGTGCCCTCGATCCCCTCGTCCATCTTTATCATTGATAAAGATGTTAATGAGAACAGGCCCCAACACTGATGCCCAGGGAACACCACTGGTGACTGGCAGCCACCTGGATTGAGCTTCAGTCACCACCACTCTCTGGGCCTGACTGTCCAGCCAGCCCGAGTTGTGCTCTGATTCCCTTATGTCTCCTGAAAGTGCTAGAAATAACCACTTCAGGGGGATTGGCATCCGAATTGCTTTATCACAGTTAGCCCTAGAGAAAAGCAAACATCATCTTGATTCTTACACAAATTTAGAAGTGTCAGTGAAATGACTAACAGGATTTAACCACAGTTCTAAGTAGAGAGCGGATTTACCAGAATGTGGTATAACAGCTGTGGTCTTGGGAGGCTGGCAGATACCGTGTCAGAGACTTCAGAAAACAAGGTAATACCCGTGTCACTTCCCTTCAGACAGGATTCATCTCACCCAATTCCAGTTTAGTCTGCAAAAGCCACAGAGATCTTTTTGGACCTTGGGAAAAGGGAGATGCAGATCCAGCGAGCTGTTTATCCCTGTATTTCAGGAAGATATGAGTTTCCCAGAGTGCTTAATTCTGCATGAATGCATCTAGAAGTTTAACTGAGATTGATGTCTCAAGTTCGCTGAGATGGATCTCACACTTTATAATGAATAAGAAAGTTTTCATATGCCACTACGTGCCATTGATATCGTATTGCCAGAAAGAAGCGTAATTATATGATAATTTAATTTTATTATATTATT
>NW_010433194.1:0-19239 GCF_000710305.1 Buceros rhinoceros silvestris
CCACCCACCCAACCCAAAACTTCTTACAGAACAGAAGGCAAGTTTCTGTCGGGGAAAGCGCTCTTTGTGTGTTTTCACAAAACAGCACTGTAGAGGTGAGGAGCTGTTGGCAAAATGCAGGAGTGCGACCTCTTGGTCTGCCAGCCTGTCAGACATCTCGACGTTACCACACTCTTGACAGTGTGTTCTTCAACTGCTCGTCTGCTGTCAGAGCAAAGTCCAAGCACTCTCAAAAGCCGCTCATCAGTGTTTCACATAGAGAATTAGTTGCTTATACATTTTCATGATTTTGATGGTATTGCTGGAATGTGCTATGGTCGTTTTCTTCGTTAATGCAAGAGGAGAATAGAATCTACATCTTCAAATTACGTAGCGAGAGTAATTTCCTCGCTGCCTTTTTCTCGCATACCTGTTGGGCTTTGTTTGCTTTAAACTGAGCTTCGGACTTTTGGTTTTGAGCTTGTTCTGCTGATGCAGATTAGAATTTCCATCCTTACTTGACAAGTTATTCTTTAATTATTCTTTTGAGGGTTTTATTGTTTAGTTAGATTGGAGTTGTTTTCCTGTGACTCGTCGGCATTGCTTGTAGTCTGTCAAATGCCTTCGACCCATTTGGTGTTACGATTTTTGGTTTAAATTTTCTTTTCTGATGTTTCTTAGGTAGAATGAAAAACTTGAAATTGAATGTGTATTGGCTCAAATTTCAGTGAGGGGCAGTGTTGTTTGAAAAGCAGGTAAATTCTCTGGACTGCAGATCTGTGAAAGCTAATAGTCAGTCATAATATTACTGGTGTGATGTGCTCTAGTCACGAGGACGTGGTTTTGCTAACTTTGATGTTGTTTCTTTTGTTCTAGGTGGAGATGCTTCTATCATTCCAATTAGAGAACCAGAGAACCAGCTTTCTGAGACAGTAACTGGAAATGATGCAGCTGGACAATCAGCGGAGTGTAGAAGTAACCATGATCGTTTGGGTCCAGAAAATAAAAGGAGATCAGAGAAAATGGCAAGGAACCATATGATCAAGAGAATGAAAACTGTCGATGATGGTTATTTTTCCCTAATTGCTGAAGACCTCGCTGTTCAGCAAGCGTCTGTGAAACGAGAAGATGATGCAAATCCAGAGTGCTCCGAGTGCTCTGCAGGGATGCCAACAGCTAATAAGGAAACTGGTTTAGGGAGATCAAAGGTAGTAGACGTTTGTAGAACTGGAGCCAAATGCGTGCCTGGAGAGCTGGGTGACGCTCGAATACCCGGGCTAGGGTATCACTGTGTGGGGTTATTACGAGTGAAGCCAGGTCGTGGGGACAGAACATGCTCTATGTCCTGCAGTGATAAACTGGCTCGCTGGAATGTGTTAGGGTGCCAAGGAGCTCTTCTGATGCATTTCCTGCAGTATCCAGTGTACCTGTCAGCAGTCATAGTGGGGAAGTGTCCCTACAGCCAAGAAGCTATGCGGAGGGCAATTATCGAAAGGTAAGTCGTCTCCTTTGGAAATCAGATAGTGTGTATGGAGACAGCGAGTTACGGAAGACAACATCCCACGCAAATATCAGGACTTTGCAGAGAAGTCCTTTGTAGAAAATGAGGATTTCTGCAATTTCACATTTTTCAGGACGTCCTAACATGGAGAAAAGGTGACTTTTGATGATGGATCAGACTTGAAGATTCACAAAAAATTTTCCGTTAGTTTCAGGATTCCCTTGGTTTTTCCCTTCATGGAGGGGTGAGAAGCTGTTACCCACCTGAGTTGTTTTTAGAAGACTCCCAGCAGAAAAAGCAGCCAGAAAGACTCAGATTCAGCCTAGTGAAGTTTTTTAGCATAATGAACTTTTCTTGTTCTCTTCTTGACTTTATTTCTTCAAACAGTGTCAAGAAAAGTTTTAATTTGTTCAGTTATCCATACTGCACACAGGCATTGTGAGTACCTGTAAGTTCCCTTTGACAGAATTGTGTTGGTGAGCAAACTCAGCTTTCATTTCTGGTAGGACCAGTCCTAAAATTAAATTTAAGAAGCCCTCATATCCTAAAGGCCCTAAAGGCAATCTGACTTGAAATTAATGAATAGGTAGACTTCTGCCCCGTAGAAAGGATGTCTTTCTGGTTGTCCTTACAAACCTCTTTGCAGCTTAGCCTTAAACAAACTTCTTAGTTTTTCTGAAGCTTTGGCTGATTCTGGGCCCTGCTTTCAGGCTTACTTTCCAGCAAGTAAAAAATGCAGTGTTTTAAACTTGCTTTGAAGGGAGTTGTAGTAAAAACAGGTTACTTTTTCCTGTCTTCCTAAGCTTGGACCCAAATGTAACTTTTCCCAGGAGGTTAGTACTGGGTATTGCATATGCGTAGAAGTCCATCCCATGTAAAATTTCAAAACTGTATTGCCAGTCCATTCACAGTAGAGGTTTTTGAAGACTGCTGTTCCAAAGTTTTGACTGTATCGTGTGCCCTTCCTCCAGGTGTTCCGCGCAGCCCATGGAAACTGAATTCTAAACGTAATGCTGAAGGCGCTGTGGAGCGGTGGAGTTTGTTTAGGTTTAGGAACATGAGCGCTCTTTGGCAGCCAGGTTGGAAAGTCATGATTTCATGACAATACCTGCTTCTGTTAGTAGTATTTGTCAGTTTGTTGCCTTTTGAGCAAAATGTTGTGCTTCTGGGACGCTTCATGCTTAGATGCAAGCAAATATCTCCCACTGGTCTGTTCCCCCAGTTATAATCACAGTGATGGCGATATGCGTTACAAACTCACCTTTTGTAGTCTTCCTGCATTCCAAAGGATGAATTTCGGAATTCTGCCATGAGACTCTGAGCCTTCAGCTTCTGTAAAGGATGAGGTTTGTGGCTCTGCAGCTCTGGCTGTGACGTACTTGTTTCTTATCCTCTTGCTCTGCAACATAAAAAGTGGAATTTTTGAACCTGATCCAACTTTAGGAACGATTGAAATGGCAGAGAGAGGAGCCAGTGAGGAGAGGTACTAAGCTGTACCTCGTACTCGCCAGCAATGAGGGGCTCACTGGGGATGCGGAGGTCAAAGGAGGCTGTAGTTATAGCGGCCATGAGATGGTGGAGGGCAGGGAGGAGAGTGAAAAGCCAGCTCACAACCGTGGGTTTCTGGAGAGCAGACCAGCCTCTTTAAAGATCTGATTGGAAGAGCATGTAGGATAAGGCCCTGGAGGCAAGAGGGGGGCCCTTGAAAACTGGTTAATATTCAAGGATCGCCTCCAAGCTCAAGAGTGGTCAACCTTGATGAGTAGGATATTGGGCAGAAATGTCAGGAGGCTTCTGTGGATGCACAAGGAGCTCCTGGCAAAACTCATGAACATGGAAAGGAAGCATATAGGGAGTGGAAGCAAGGGCAGGTAACCTAGGAGGAATGTAGGGGCGGGCTCTCTGTGTGCATGCGTAAAGTTGGGAAAGCTAAAGCCCAGCTGGAGCTGAATCTGGCAAGGAATGTGAAAAGACTAGAAGGGCTTCTGTCACTACACAGGTGACAGAAGGCAGGCTAGGGAAAACGTGGGCTCACTGCTGAGTGTTGGCTCAATGCTGTAGCCAGTTCTGGGCACTGCAAGACAAGAGGGACAAGGACCTACTGCAGAGAGTCCTAGAAAGGGCCTCTCCTGTGAGGAAAGGCTGGGAGAACTGAGACTGTTCAGCCTAGAGAAGAGAAGGCTCAGGGGCATCTTACCAGAGTGTGTAAACACCTGAAGGGAGGTGTCGCAGGTTGAAAAGGGGAGCTGCTTCGCACCGAAAGGGATGCGACGAAATAGCGTGTCAGCTGGAAAAGCAAACCAGCCAAACCACACGCAAGAGAAACTTTTGATGCTTGTTAACGGCTTATCACCACGTTAACGAGCTCATTAAGGCTTTAGTCGGGCAAAGGAAATGATAACACACAGACTATATATATGAAGGATAGAAACAGAAAAGGTTTAATAGCAAAATGCCCCCCAAATAAAATCATTTTCAAAGTTAAACAGGAAAAGGGAGAGAAAGAAATAAAGGGAGAAATTAATAGACAGATAGATGAAAGTATACAATTACCCATAAAATCTCCCGATCGGAACGATCCCCGCTTACAAACAAACTCCCCCCCCACAACGGTTCGCCACGCCAGTGAGGGGGGAGGGGGAAGGAAGAGTCCAGTCCGTTCACCTGACGAAAAAGTTCTCGATGTAAGAACTTTCTCCTGAAGCAAACCTTTCATGCAAATAAACCATAGTCCCTCTTTCCTTCGGGGTGGCTGCAGAGAGCTCTTCTTTGCCAAGGAGAGCTCTTCCCAGACCCCCCCACACACACATCTGCGCCACGGGCCGGCCCGGCCGCGTCCCAAGGGAATATCTTCAAATTCCCCTGCGCATTGGTGCCCGCTTCATCTGCTGCAGAGATGGGGGGTACCGCTGGGTCAGTCCGTCACGTCAGAACAGTTCACACACCACCCCCGCTGGGAATGGGCAGAAACGGAGAAGGTTCTACCCATTTTGCAGAAGGAGTCTTTTACTGCTTCAGGGAGATAGCAGGTCACGGACTTGGCTTTCTCTCCTTGATAAAGGTTTCCAGTCCCGGGGCGTAAGATTCAAGAGTCCTGCGCGGCATGTTTGAGAGAGCTGCAGCACGGACAAGATAGAGAGGACGGTAGGTAGAGCAGAGGGGAAAGCAAGATGTCCCCGAATCTCTCAACACGCCCCCTTTTATGAGTTCGCTCTGGAGAGGCGTGTCCTCCTTCCCAGAAGCTTGGGAGAACCACAGCATTCTAGGAGGAAGAAAGCCGGACAACAGGAGAGCATCCGGTTCCACCGTGTTGGACCCAGGACAGGCGGGCACAAAGAGAGGGGAGCCAGACTGTTTTCAGTGGTTCCCAGGGATAGCACAAGAAGCAGTGGGCACAAATGGAAATGCAAGAGGTTCCCTCTGAACGTCTGCAGCACTGACACAGGTTGCCTGTGGAGGTTTTGCAGTCTCCCACCTTGGAGATACTAAAATACCGTCTGGACATGGTCCTGGGCAGTTGGCTGTAAGTGGCCCTGCTTGAGCCAGGCAGGGGTTGGACCAGATGACCTCTGGAGGTCCCTTCCCACGTCAGCTGTGGGAAGCTGTTACTTGCTAGTGTGGTTCAGGACACCTATCGTGGGACAGCTTGTACTGATCAGCTGGAAAAAAGGTGAAAGAGTTGTGTTAGACTGGAGAGGCATTTCCATGTGGTAAAAATGTGCATTTCCATGGTGGTAAAAATTTGTCTGCTGCTTCAATATGAATTGCTTCCAAGATTCCGCTTTTCTCCTTGCTGTGAGCAGGAGAGCTGTGGTAACAACCTCTCACCTTGGGGAACTTCGCTTTAGCGGTGAAGTGCTCTGCCGCTAAATGAGGAGAGTCGTCTGCTGTGCCCTGGCTTGCTTGCTCCTCGGGTCCTTGAGTTGATGAAAACTATCTCAGCAACAAAAGGGTAGGAAGTGGATATTTTTCTTGTTTAGGAGGTTGAGTCAGTGCAACAAAGGAATCTGCAAGCATCAGAGGAGACTAAATGGAACTGGGCAGGGTGGAGGGAGAGGAGAGCGAGGAAGAAACTGGGGAGCTGAACGGCTGCTGTTAAGAGGCAGTTACTATACCAGTTGGTCTGAGAGGTTTGACTTTGTTTAGTAACTCCTCTTCTCCATAGCCTTGCATCCTTCTAGGATAGTTACAAAAGACGTCACGTTATATTAATAGGGGAAACTCTAGTTACCTATCCAGTGGAGCCTACTGGATAATCCTTTCCTCACTCTGTAACAGGTAGGACAAGAGTTTGCTCGGCCCCATTTAGGTTGCAAAGTCAGGCACTTTTTCAGGATATTACATCTGACAGTATGAACCTCAAGTCTTGATCCGTGCCTGCCCTATGTAAATATTATTTAGATGATTAAATTAAATATTATTTAGATGATTAAATACACGCAGTTTTTTTCCTCCTTGCATGATCCTAATCCCATTCAGTGTGTAACAGTAATTTAAGGTAACAAAGATGAAGTTATACATGGAACTCTTAAGTATATTGTATCTTTTTAGGAACCTCTAGCTTCATAAAACAGTTGTTAGTATAACGTGACTGACTACGTAAATACTTCACGATTATGATTTTCCATTGTGATTGCAGAAGCATGTTGCAGTTTTTATCATGCATGCTTTATCTCCGTTGATCATACCAGCTTTTTAACTAGACTGTTTTTAAAATCACTTGACTGTGGTGGTTCTAGGATGGACAAGGTCTTAGTAAACTATGTGGCTTTGGGGCTTTTTTGGTTTTACAAATACAGTTTTGAAGGGAAAAATGCCCCCAAACCTCCTTGTCTCTCTTCTATAATTCATGTTCAATTCGGTTTAAATGTAGAAGTAACAGATTTTAGATTATGAAGGGAAACTGCACAACATTGGCTTGTTTGGGAAGACCTGACTTAATATCGCTTTCATTTTTCCGTGTTTGCTGTAGGTGTCAGCACATCTCACTTTTACCAGATGGTTTTCTCCCTCAGGAGGTTAAGCTGCTGCAATCGGATCTTCGATTTGAACATAGCCGTCAGGCAATTCAGGAAGTTCAAGCTAATAAAAGCAAAACAAAACTTGTTCCTTGTGGTGCTGGTGAGTCCACTTGGGCTGCTTGCATAACTGTGTGCAAAAGTCAAAACAGAAATTAGGTGGTTTTGGTGGTTTCGGAAAATGCAGCATTGTTCATTGCCAGTGCTAGAGGCAAAACGTGACTCACAGCAAGAAATAAATTAATTGTTAATTATATTCAGCTCAGCCTCTAGTTCCCTGCAGGGAGTTTTCAGACTGAGTAAACACTTGATTGATGCCATTAAGAATTTATAATTTAAACAAAGACAGGAAATAACCAATGAAAGCAGAAGTTCTGAGGGCGATAAGAAAACAAAATACCAAAAGACTTCTTGTTTCAGACTGTTTTGTGTTCTCCTCCATAATGGACAGAAGACTTGCCGTGCTGAGTTATGCTTGTAATTGCTGCAGAGATCTGTGAACGCAGGAAGAGTACGGCGTAGTATAGTGTAAGGGTTTAACTGACAGAGGTTTTGGGTGTTGCCTTTTTTTGTCATGGTGATGAATGAACACGCGAGTTACGTGATTTAGCAACACGGTTTCGTCTGAGGAAGAGGTCAGTGGAACCGCCACTGTATGCGTATGGTGAAGCAGTTTCTTTAAACTTGGAGATGCGCACCTTCTGCTGCTGTATACTTTTCTGGCTTATCTGGAAGTGGAATTTACTCTGTTAGAACAGAGCTGATGATAAAATAGAATGGAAACAAAGGGTTCCTTAACCGAGTTCATTAAATAGCAGTTATTTACAGGTGCTAGGAAGTAAGAGATTTGGATTCTTTGAGATCAAAATCTATCACTGAAAGGTGGTGCCGATTCACTTAGCAAAAAAGATCTGAAGCCAGCTGTGACTAAATTGCTGTGCATGTGTATGTCTCTGAACAGTTACTCAGGACAATCCTGATGAGTGGTGCTTTATCGCACTTTTTTCATACACGAATTATGCCAGTTTTTTTTTTTTTTTTTCTTGAAGGGGTGAAAATCAGAATAAACTCTAAATTCAGGGCTGTTGCACTGAGTACTGAATACGCTTGATAGCAGCACGGTATCATGTGAACACATACAATTAAAGGAACTGTTAAATTCTGCCTTTGTGACGGAAGTCTCTCCCTCGTTCTTCATAATCCTTTCTTCTACAGCTATCAGTTGGAGTGCAGTCCCTGAGCAACCTCTGGATGTCACCTCAGATGGCTTCCGGCAGGGAACAACGAAGAAGAGGATTGGGAGCCATCAGAGCAGGTGTGAGAATGTTGTGATAATCTGAATGCACGTATCTTATTTGTTAGCCTACACGTGTCTGTCAGCTCATGATGTATAGTACGCTGTCAGAGCAAAAAAATCTAGGGAGTGGAGAGAAAAAGAGGAAAGTAGGGAGCAGAAGGAAAGGAAGAATCATTGTGTAAGGGAGAGAAGGAGAGTGGGAATGACAGAAGTTGAATGAGAGTTAACAAGTTTATCCTATGTCTTCATCACTGTTGATTAAAGAGAGCTGAATGTGTCCTCATCGCCATTGTGAAAATGACAGCATTGTTCCAGATGCTGCTGGTGTTTTTATTTGTTCTGAATAATACGAAGTTTGCAACAGGCCTTTCGAGTCCTTCTGAGCTTGTTTGTCAGTTCTGGGACTAATCCTTCTGACTCAAAGTTGCTCTACTTGTGAGCTGATGATGGTGCAGTCTCACGCAGATCAGAATGCAGAGACGCTGGCAGGAGTGCTGGCTTAGACAGTGGGGGCAATGCAGCTCTGTGTCGGGAGAGCGTGGGCAGCTCTGATGGGGTAGGAAAAGTTAAATTGTGGGGAATTTGAGAAGTGAATGTGGTGTTTTTTACCAAAAATGTGCAGCTGGGAGGTGCTACTCTGAGCTGTAAGAGGAATGTGGATTTCTGATTTATTTCTTCCATCAGAATTTCTGATACGTCTTTTTTTTTTAATTTATTTATCAGATCCAAGATCTGTAAAGCGGAGCTCTTCCGTTCGTTCCAAAAGCTGGTGACAAGTATTTCAGAAGAGGATCTACCAGCCACTCTCAGGTAAAGACATTTTCATTAAATTTAGAAGAGTGAATTTATCTTAATGAAACTCAAGAATACTGTGATGAGAATGGACTCTGCTCATGAATCTTTGTTTAGATAAGTTCATTGTTTAAATTTGATGCTTGAAAAATACGGCATGTGCTTGAAGGGTTAGGAACACTCTTTTTGGTCTTTTTAATCATCTCCTTGGAGAAATGGCTGTCTCATCTCGTGTTAATGACAGACAGAAGAAATTGCACGTGGCTGGTTTGTTTCGAGTTAAAGTAAGAATTTGGGGCAGCTGATCTCTTCTGATGGATTATTACTTTTCAAAAGCGTAAACTCCTGATTGGTGGAGCCTTATCCTTCTCTTGCACTAGACCTAGAGTCAGTTGGACACCTCTGTAAGCCTCTTCAACTTGGTGTCTTGGCAGAAAAGTCTACATTTGGAGTTTTTGTCTGAGTTGAAGTGATCTTGTCTGAAAGCAGCAGTGGGCGGCTGCAGAAGGAGGAATGAAGAGAGAGATGAGAAGAGGAAGTAGTTCTCTTTTTGTTTGAGAAGGTGAGCTGTAGATCAGCTGCCTGCAGCACTGTACCCTCGGTGGTGTTCAAACCCCCACATCCCAAAATTGTTGTGGTGTTATTGATACCTGGTTGGTGTTCAGTAATTCTATCAAATGCCACTTCTTCATTTCACAAGAAGGAAGAGTGAGAGTAAAAAAAAAAAAATTTTTTTCTTTTGGTAGAAAAGTCTAGGGTACATTTTTTGTTTCATCTAGGTGTTTGATGGAGTAAGAGCTAGTAAGGTGAAGGTAGCGTGTAGGGCTTTCTGCAGTGCGTATTTTATGTGGGTGGAGACTTTCTGGAAAGAAGAGAAAGTAGCTTTTGTCCGAGGAAGCTATACTTGGAGGTTTCTTTTACATTATTAGAAACAAGATTAGCTTACCAGGTGTATTTGGAGGTATTCCAGGCCAAATAGCTACCACAGAGCAGGGCATAGTTTCATATATGCAGAAATTTATCTCCTACTTTAGCTTAGAGATTCTGAGAGATGTAGAAGGTTCAAAATATGTGGCCTTCTAAGGTTATTTTATTTTAGTCTTCCTTCCAGGTATGATTTCACCAGCTCTGGGATGCAATTAGACCAGCCTTTGAGCTAATTTAACTGCTTGTAGCTGCCGATGGGGGTGATCCCTCAGCAGTCTCTGCTGCCACTGGCTGGAAATTTCTGTTTTCTCCCCTGTATCAGTAGCACTTCTCCAACCTCATGGTGAGCCAGTTCAACTAGCTGATGTGGCAGGAAACAATTGCCTTGTCTTCTGTGTTTTCTGTTGGACTAATGAGGTAAATTGACTTGTGGAAAGCTAAAACTCTTGTGAAGGAAGTAGGAGGTATGCGTGGCTGGAAGCAGGGGAGAGAGGCCATTGCTGCCTTTCATGGTACCAAGACATTAGATGAATAAGCTCAGTAAGCACATCCTGGATCCTTAATTAGATCTTGCTTGCTTTTGAGTTTTGAGAATTGAAGATTGCAGTTACCTTCTTTGTCTGTAGAAGCGTCTCACAACTATTTTAGAAAGTTCTGATGTCGCCATGAGCCATGCTATTGCCGAAATGGTTTCAACTGATTCTGTACACAGAGATACACGTTCTCCTTAATTCAGTTTTAAATATAAAATTATTATCCTCTTCTGGGTGGGAGTTTGTCCTCAGTTGTTTAGCCATCGTAATTTACTCGGAATAGTGTGTGAGCTGGTGCATTGAGTAGGTGACTCATTGTGCTGATCATGTGCTGCTTACGTAAAGTCACTTCACCTCAGGGCTTTTCTAGACTCTAGTGGCTTTGTAATTTCCGCTGGCTTTTTTGTCCTCTACCATTTTCCGTCTGGGCTGCTTCTGACAAAGTCCACCTGATACGCATCATTTTTAGGCTGTATTTATAAACTTTCTTTATACAGTAGAGGTGCTAACTCACCAGTCAGCTTGTCCAGTTGCTTTCCTTTTGGGGTCTTTGTTTTTCCTACTCTTCACTTAAAAAGCAAAATAAAAAAAATGTATTTATATTCCTGTTTTTTCCTCCTTCCTTTTCCACACAGTATTTTGGTGTGTTTTCTTCCTTTTTCTTTCTTTCCTCCTTGTAGTTTGAATTTGAGTGGACTTCAGATAAGAAATCCCACACTCAAATTGTTTCCTTTCCATTCAAATGTATCCTGTCTTCTCCTGTAAATAGCTGGCTCTAGTGCTATGCTATCACTCAGTTTCCTTTTCCCACTTTGCCCCAAAGTTCTTGCCCTGCCTCTTCTAGTCCACTTTTTGGTCTGTTGCCTCTCTTCCTTTCTGCTCCATCAAGGGAATCTCATTCTGTAGTCCTTTTATATTTGCTGAACATCTTGTCTTGGTAGTTGCAGGGTGTATTAGGACAAGGACCATTCTTTTCTTAGCCCTTCCCTTCAGCTGTTGTTGTCCACTGTCAGACCTGGGATACTGGGACAGTTAAAGTTTCACATGGAACTAATGTACTGATTCTGTTGTTTTGGTTTCTTTCCTGTGTCTAAAGCTGCTTCTACTTTTTGTGCCTTCCTTTGTCTTTCATTCTTCACTCCTCTCCAGAAGGTTGAGTGTGGGAACTGTGAAGTTGGAATGGGTAGGGAGCCCGCTGGGGGCGGAACTTTGATGGCTTTCCTAAAAGGCAAGTGCAGGGATTTGTTGTGGTGTAGCTTAGCTAAGAAGCTAAGCGTAACATTCAGTGCTTGTTTTATTCAGGATTTAGTTTATTTGCTTTCAGCTGAGACTGTGAGAAGGAGGTGGTGTTTGGCTCGCACTAGCTACTTCTCCAAGAACCGCAGGGTGCTGTCTTGTGCTGTCTCACTTTTTCTTCCTTTCTGATAATTTTTTTTATCTCTGTCTTCTGTACCGTACTTAGACTCTCATTCCTATCTAAAATGCTACTTGTTTTTCTAATAATCTCTTACCTCCATCTGCCATACTTCATTCTCTTCCATTGACTCCCTCTCACATGCTCTTTGGAGTTAATATTTTGGAATTACTGGTACATGTTTACATGTTTAAACAAATCCATGTTTATTCTCTGTTCTTTTCACACTATCCTTGCTCACTGCCAAAATAAATGATGACACACGGTTTGTGCCATGGCTAATCGGAATTGTTATGTAAAAACCTCCGCAGTGGTGGTGGTGTTTGCAGATCACTTGGTGGTAATGTGGCAAAGGAGGTTTTTTGCTTTGTGGCCATTTTTCTCCGCTGGTAGAAAAAAATATGCCTTGTTTGTCACCCAAGGAGGGTGAAAGCCTTCTTTAGTCATACAGTGGCATCCCTCATACAGAATCACCAGGCACTGCTGTTTGTGCAAGGCTGTGCAGCCCTTAGTGTGAATCTGAGGGAGAGTTTGCAATATAAACCTCCCAGGTGTTTCTTGCTGGACTTGTTAAATGGATGACCAGTCTCCTCCACTTTTAAATTGTAGACAGGAGCCATCACAATTAAGACTGCTTTCTTCCGCCTTCCCATTCCGTCTGCAGTATGGATGGTTCCAGTGACAGCTGCGTGGGCTGTTGTAAAGAGGAGTGCAAGGGCTTTGAGGTGGCTTTAAGATTTAGGTATCTAGACTAAAGTGTAGAACCCTCACTTGGGCTTCATGTTTAAGGTTTTTTTGCCAGTGTTCATATGTGAAAAACAAATGAGTTCCACCAGGTGACTACTAAGTATTTCCTGCTGGAGTGACTGAGGATGATTGTAAGGAAGTGTCAACCTAGTCAAAGTAACTGTCATGGGAGGGGTGCAGTTTCACTGTTACTGCTGTTCTTCAGTTAAAAACCAAACAAACAAACCCCACAAAACCCCTACAAAACACATTTGGCAAGAATTTTATTGCAGTTTTCTAGTCCCTTTTCAATTTTCTTTTTATGGTTTATACATTGAAAGATTCCTGTGACAGTCCTACCACTGCATGGAGGACTATGGGGCAATTAGGTCCTCTGATCTAACTAAGAAAGTATTTTCTGTACGGCGTGTCAGAGATGCTTGTTAATTCTGTGCCAGATTGAAGAGCCTTTTATTAAGTAGTGTTTTCTATGCCATAAGAACACGTATCCGTCATTATTACGTTTTTTTAAATTACCCTATTGAGCCTCTGTATCTTTTTTTCTGTGATTCATTTTTTTCTACATCTCAGATGACATTGGAAAAAGCCACAAAGCTGATTTTCAATTTTTAAATAATGTTTTGAAAATCTGATCTCCCAAGCTAGACACAGCAATGCAGTAACAACTTTCCAAATGCTGCAAAATCTTACGTGGCTGTTAAAGCTTGTTGTATTTGAGTGGAACTCATTCACGGAGTTAGCTCGCCATGACTTTGTTCTGCATCTCCTTAACAATTGATGTAATTACAAAGTTTGCTTGCAATGACTGCATTTTTTCTGAAGCATTGAAGAAGATACTAATAGGATCAGGCCAAGTACGGATTCCTGGCCCCACCACAGACTTTTCTGCATTCAAGATCTATGAGCTTCTTCTCTCTTTCTGTATAAGAATAATGTTTTGGTTGATGCCTTGTGCTTATGTCAACGTTTTTCATGTGTGATATATCTGTAATCTCAAAAGTACATTTTGGGTTGAATGTACATTTTTTAAAATGGGATATGGGATTGTAAGTAGGGTTTGTTGCTGAGAAGAAAGTATTGCAGCAGTGTATTGCTTTTATTTGCAGGCTGCCTTGCTTGTGAGCCCATTTACGCTCACCTTTGCACATGGCTGAGCACATGAATGTTCTCAAACATAATGGTGATATGTGTAAGGCTTTTTCCAAGAGCGTGATACCTTCTGTGGATCACCTCTCATGTCGCTGGCACACAGCCATCAGGATCACTCTGTCTCTCTCTTACACAGTAGTGCAGGGGCAAGATTGAAATAGTAAATGGAAGCAAAAGGAATGTAGTCAGGCAGACCTGGATAGGCTGGAGATAGTATGATTGTACTGGACTTTGCCTGGGGCAGCAAACCTAGTGTTCACTTCTGCCAAAAAAGTCACAGGTTTTCCATTACTAATGCTCAGAGCCTTAATGGCCCAACCAAAGCTGAGATATAGTCAAATCATGTGAGGTTTTTAGGTAGATGTAATGTACTTGGAATTTGAAAGCATTTTCCTCATATGTATGATGAAAATTTCGTAGAAGATTAATGCAGAAGTGGAGCATGAACTACATAAATCTGTTTTATTTTGGCAGCTCTTTGAGGAAGCTGTTTAAAATGCAGCTTTCTGTTGCACTGTTAAATCCTGTAGTGATGATACCTGCTTGGAGAATGAGAACCCAAAAGATGGTGGTCACATACATTCTGGCAGCAGCTACAGTGGGCTGAAAATACTGAGCTGCTCCTTACTGTCTGTCCTGCTTTGTGCTAGCTATATTTTCCCTCCCTGTCTACTGTAACAGTTTCCAAACAAAGGTCCATCAGAATAAGCAAAGTTAGAAAAATCTGGTACGTGTTTTAGTTAAATTGAAACTGCCAGATGGGAGTTGGAAAGACATTCATTTGCCAGCAGATTGCGGAAACAGAGCAACATTTAGCAAGGAGGAAATGAAGAACAGCTAGGCATTGGAGTCTTTCTCTTGGGTTAGTGGCAGGTGGAATCTATCTATCTGTCTTTATCTAGACCTCTATATGTGCATTCACAGAAATGCAAGGAAGAACACCTGTTTCGCCTTTAACAAGCTTGAGCCAGTCCAAAAATCTCCTTTGTGCAATTTTTTTGATCTCTGACTATCTGAAATGTGACTTCCTAAGTAAAGTAGCTGTGTTTTGAAGATGTAAACAGCACCTGATATTAGATATTCTATGATAAAGGACAAATATAAGTAATTAGATGCTTCTATAGTAAAGAAGAGTAGAGTCAAAGTCTTAAACAAATATTATCAACTGCACTTTAAGTGTAAGAAGCATGTTAGCATAAGTGTTTCTTCCCAAAGAATTATTTCATCGTTTTCCTTGAGTGTAAGCATGCATATTGCTCCCCAGAGAATGGTTATGAGGCGGCAGAAAAGGTGCAGGTGTTTGGACCGTGTCTGAGGTACATGTTAGAGTACCTGGGAGAGGGACAGCTTGCCTGTAGTAGGGATTCGAAATTGGTTGTGGAGGGCTGACCTCAGCCCTTCTTGGATCTGTGGCGTTTCCCAAATGCTGCTTACGCAGGTAGTTGCTGGTCTTTTGGCTCTTCACTTGACGCTCCTAAACCTTCACCCGCCATTGATAATGAGGTTCTGTGTCTGTTCACTGGCCAGGTGGAGGAGGGTTGCAGTAGGCCCTTCCATGGAACTTTTCAGAGCAGCGTGGAGGTTAGTTTCACAGAGTTTGGTTAATGTGAAAGAGGATTATACCATTGATTTTCAAAATAGGGAAATTCACATCTAGAGTATCTGAACACAAGTGCCTCTACGACAATTTAATCAAGTTTTTTTTCCCCTTCCCTTGCATTCCATTCCCAGCTTCTTTGATCTCCCTTTGCCAAACAGTCTGTCAGCCACATGTGGCACATAATGTTTATACATTTGACCCAATATGAAGGGAAGATCGTAGGCAATATGGCCTACATCAAGAATGAGGAAGAGCCAAACCACTACAAGAACCCTCATCTAAAAAGTCTGAGATCCATTGCACTAACTCCCAGAACAGGAGTTCATGCTCCAGGGCAGTACTGATCACCACCCACCCCCCCAAAAAAATCCCAAACAAACAAACAAAAAAGTAACAGCAGACCCTAAGAAGCTTATTCCAGGCATTCAGAATTGTGCTGTAAATCTATTCTCCCACACTGTGAGATGCATAGCAAGCCATGAGATGATATTATCTGTCCTGCAGACCTTAGGCTCAGAAAGTGCACGAGTGGAGAATGTATCTGCGCCATTGCTGAACGCAGGAGGTGTATACTCTCTTACCAACCTGCCTGCTCTCTCATCACAGCTAATTCATTCCACCTTTTCTGCTTTGCTTCAACATTTGTTGCTGTCATGGAAGCTTTTTTGTAACCTATTGTCACACTGTCAAAGAGTGACACCTCTGTTGCTGGAGGGTATGTATGAAGCATGGTAGAGGAGTTGTTTCGCTTCCTTTCGTGTATGCATTAGCTTCACAGTCTGGGCCTCTCCAAGCCTCGCTAGAAGGACAAGAGAATTTCACTTAGTAGCATAAAAGAGCTCATAGGCCATCATCACGTTCTTAGGTGTTTCATTGCTTTTTTTCGTTTTGTGATGTTGCATCCAATAGGATAATAGAAATGTTCTTCTTGTTGTGCATTTTCTGTCAGGACGAAGACTCTAAAAACCTACTGGGACTACAAAGAAGCTGCATTAAATTATCAAGAAGCCTGGGAAGTGCTGCGTAGCCAAGCCCTGCCAGGTTGGGTCAAGAATGCCAAGGAATACCTGCACTTCACATGAGAATACGTATGGCTACGTAAATACAGCAATAAGCCCCTGAGCACAGAGGATACCTCTGCAGTTAAAGAAACAGGACGGAGTGTCCTCTAGTTCGTGTGCTGTGAGGAGACAGGAGTGAAAAGGAAAGCAATTTATAGAAGTCTTTGTTTTCGTTGACTTGAAGCTCCCTTTTCATGGAAAGAGCGAAAAGGATCATTGCCCACGTAAAGTTCTGAGCTTCCTGGAACAATGCGCCTCAAAAGAAGGGAAGCAGTGATGTACTGTTGTCTGTTACATTAGGATATGATCTGTCAGCCCTAGTCCATTGCAATGGGAGAAATGTCAACTGAAATTGAAGCAGTGCTGTGGAAGAAAGGCTGTCACTGTAAAATTTTAGTGCTGCTTCTTTCTTTCACTCCTCATAACGTTATGGATGGTTTTTTGTTGCTGGGACAACCCTAATGTATAATAAGTAATATTTTTATAGCTCTTGGCTCTCCTTGTCTGGTGCCCAGAAGAATTTTCCATGTTCCCCAGCCCCATTGCTTCTAACTGGAAATACTAGTTCTCTTAAAGCGTCTTTTTTCTGGGACTCCTTCATATAAGCGTCTATTTACTAAATACAGCCAAAGCAGAAAAGTGCAGGAGAAAAGGCTGTGTCAAATAATACCACTTATTATGTCCCGTGCATATCTCTTCATTTCATGACTTTACCAGATATGCCTTCAACAGCTTTGCTACTGGGGGAAGAAAAGGAACCTCCTGAAATACCTGGTTCAAACCTACTTTTCAGTGCTTCAAGCACTGTCTGTCCCCCAGTCCCCCCATAATACGCTGTTAATTAAAAGCAGGGATGCTGTAGCCACTTCCATCACTGTTTCCTGGCAAGCATTCACTAATGGCCTGGCAAAGGTGGAGATGCTTTGAGCGGGGTGAGGGGTTGGAAGTAGTCTCTGACAGTCTTTGCCTCTATGCTTTATTGCGAAATAACATCTGCACAGGAAGACAGTCCATGTTGTGAGCTGGGGGGAAGCAGTGGGTAATCCTCCATAAACCTTCTGTCCCAATTTTTGCCTTCTGTGAGCAACTTCAGGACTACTGAGCACACTCTCCTTTGTACTTTTTCTGTTGTAAACTACAGTTCATAAAATATTTGGACAAGGCAATGACAGGATGAAAGATGCGGATAATTTAGAACTTGAGTGATTAGAGTTTTCTGTTCTTGGGTAACTTCCTCTAGTTTTGTATTTGAAACACGGGCACAGCAGTTCTCCATATAGCCTTTACAGTCAACTTGCTAAGCCATATATGGGACTGAACAGTGCATATCATGTTACAGTCTGATAACTGGTTACAGCCAATCCTTTGCCTTCACACTCGTGTTGACTTGTCAAATAAGAGTAGTTCTCTTTTACTTGTTGGAGAAATAACTTGTTGAATTCTGCGTGTATGAGCCTGTCCTCTCAAACCCAGCACTAACATACCAGTTGCATTAGTGAGGGAGGAGTCGTATGTGTTTGTAGAGGGCAGGGGCTTATGGAGAACGGCGACTTGCATTAGTCACCAGAGGATGAAAAATGGCCAGAAGCCAATGGCTACAGGGTGAACTGCTGAAGAGAAATGGCAGTGGCTACTGTAACTGAGCAAACAGCATTCCAAGGGCAGAGTCCTGTAGTGTACCTGAAGAGAGACCCAGTACATTTCCAGGCTCCTGAAAGTGTCCTTGCCAGAAATCTTGCAGAAACTATACTGAAATGTACCTGGTTTCCCTTTGTTAGTTAACGAGGTCTGGAGTGAACCTGCTGACCAGACTGGAATGTTCCCATTTCCTATCCAGCTGCAGTATTAAAATGGGTTACATAAGGCTGGTTGTTCTGTATCTTGGCATTGGACTAGTGTCCAGATGAACAGTTACACGGTGTGTATTCTTGTAACTCTTTCTTAAAATTTGAGCCTGTTAGGAGACGTTGTTCCTGGTAAGGTTTTTCTGTGCGTTTGTAAAATGCACTCTTGACTGCTGCTTTCTGCAGTAGTTTTAGAGGTGCTGAACACTGATACTAACCACGCTTTTTGGATGGAGCTGAGGACATACTTAAGCCTAGAGTTGAGTCAGTGAGTACACGGAGGGACAAGGAGCTAAAACAAAGCAGCATTTAAAAGGCTGAGGAGCTAATTCTGCAGGATTTCATCCTCAACAGGATGGCATTTCTGGGATTGAAAATGTGTTTAAATGCTGCATCTGTTTAACTCCAGAATGTCAGGAAATGCTCTAGGCAGTGCTGAGAAACTGCTCTAAAAATCAGAATGGAAAAAGCAGAGAGAAGAGATAGCAGAATCTCTGCTTTTGGAAGAGGTAGCAAACCAAACTTTCATCATTGTCAGCAGATCCGTAGAAGAACTACACCTGGAAGGTAGCAGTTGATGTGTTCCAAGCCTGTCTTCACTCCCTTGCACTAGAATAGCTGATGCACTGAGAAACTGAGATAGGCAAGGTGTCGGGAGGGCAGTAGAATGCAGAGACACTCTGCTTGCTGCCCTGCGGCAGAGTGGTGGAGGGTGGGGAGTGTGGGTGAAGTAGGGAGAATAAAGCACCCACAGCTCATGGTTCATGAGGACAAGCAAACAATTGGTAATGGGAGCAGCAGAGCATATATGGGCACTGACATTCCCAAGGTATGTGTAAATTGCTCTTCAGGGCATGTTTGTATTGCTCAGATAGGTCCTTGACTTCCCCAAACTAGTATGCGGACCAGTGGTCACTGTTCACTGGGGAAAGAAAAATAAACCGTAATCCTTATTGAGAGTGGGATGTCTTCAACAGCTTCGCAATGGAGAAATCATTCCATTTTCAGTCACAGTAGGAGGGCAGGGCAGACCGCTCGCTCATCTGTAAGGAAGTCAAAACCAGAGTGTCGAAATGAGTCGTTTTGTCCAGGTGTAGAAGTAAACAATCTGAGCCGGAGGCTGCAGTTCCATGAGACAACATGCTAGCTTCCCACGACCTTTGAAAAAGCAAGGTTTTGATCTTTGCAGGGTGCTTCCATGGCTCACCTTACGCAGGCTGGAGCGCTCGCTGTTCTCAGTACGTTCAGAGTAAACTGAAGAGTGTTCAAGTTCCTGTCTTCGTAGAACAAACCATGAGCCCTAAACAAGGTGTAGCTTTTCACTAGGAGTTCAATCAGCTTTGCAGTTAGCCCAGTAAACATTAGAGGAAGGGAAGA
>NW_010433194.1:19370-21328 GCF_000710305.1 Buceros rhinoceros silvestris
TAACAATTCAAACTATGAACTGGTTACGATACAGCACCTGGAGAAAGCGCTTGAGGCCTGAGTCTGGAAATGAAGCGTGAGATGCTTCTGGGAAGCTGCAGTTGGAAAGGAGTAAGGAAAAGTCTTGGACTAAAACCGGGAGCCAAATGTAGCTGAGGGTCCTAGCAGTTCTGAAGGCGTACCCGTCCCAAGAATCTGATAAAGGCGTTACAAGAGTGCTGCAGCAGTGGCTTACATGCAAGATAATTTTTGAGGAATGACCATCTGCGTTAATGTAGTATCAGTTTAGTTATATCAGAGATGACACTTCAAGTTAGGGTAAAGATAGGCGATGTAGAAAAGTTGCTGTAGGAGTAGTGAGGTATTTCTTTGTTTTCTGTTCAGTGCATAAATTGAGATGCCTTCCTAGTCCTGCAGGGGTAACAGGACGTGAAGATCGTACGGGACTCAAATAATTTTACAAGAGGGATTGTACTATCTAAAGGGGTGCATTTAACCTGTGCATTTCAAAAGGAAATCTCTTGATGTTTTATGGTCATTTTATGTGCATTTACATATGAAAAGTAAAGTTATTGCTGTAGAATATTAATTCTTGCATTCTCTGGCATTACTTGCGTACCTGGGCTCCTAAATCTAAACTAATAATTAGAGACATTAAAGAGCGAGGTTAGTTAGTTTCTTTAGAGGCTTATGAAGGGTATTCCAAAAGTCACTTTGATCATAACATGAGGAAGGAATAAAACTTAAACTTCCCTTGTTTTATTTAGATATATCTCTGTGCTAACATTGAATTAGCGTTATCTAGCAGTTATATTTCTTACTCTCTTAACAGAAGAAAATGCTACTTGATAACCATAAACAAACTGTGAGGTTTCAGGTTAAAGGAAACAGAACATTTTCCAGTAATAAAAGGTAATTTAAAAAAAAAATCTTGGATTAAACCACTTTTCTATTCTGTTAAGCCTAAACATTAATTCTAAATGTGTAGAAAGAGCAGGGGTGGAAGGAATTTGCGATGGAAGCAATGTTTACTAAAGCAGAGCTACAGGTTGCAGTGCTGTTCTGCGCGAGGGGCTTCCTGACGTCCACAGCCCGTTTTTGGGTGCAGTAAGCACCCACAGCACTGTTACTGGGACAGCCTCAGTAACGCAGCAGTGTCATCCTTCCACAGGCTCCCGGCTTCTCGTTTTGGAGTCTTTCTGCCACTACCTGAATAACTGTGGACCCAAACACACTTCTAAGCGTAAGGTTACTTCATGGGAGTTTGATTTAGTACGATTTAAGCTTGGAAAATGAGAAATTTCCACTGTTTAGTTTAGAAGCTAAACTATTCAACACCATATAGTGTGAAAAAGGAGTAAAACTTTTATTTGGGATCTAAATTGTAATTAGTGTTTCCTTGCTGGCTTACAAAGTTCAAAGTTGCTTTTCCAGTCCAGTGTTATCCTTTAATATCAAAGTGTGAACTCCAGTACTGTGAAATTAGGTCAATTAGGTGTTTCTTCTGTTCCCCCGCCAGTGTTCAGAGACACGAGATTGTCTCTTTGCCTGAAAGTAGAGGTAGCTGTGTAACTGTGGTAAGCCCGTTTGGAGAGAAGTTGAGAGCCTCACAAATAACACCTTCATTTGGGTTTGTGACAAAGCCTCTACTTCTGCGCTGCGTACGTGTGTTGGAAATACTGCTCATGAAGTGGAGAAACTGATCTTGAATTCTTTATCTTGCATGCAATGCTTCTAGTTGTCTGCCTCAACTAAGAATTGTAGACAGTTTGTGTTGAAGGGACCTTTAAAGCTCAGCCAGTCCAACCCCCCCGCATTGAACAGGGACATCTGCAACTAGAGCAGATTGCACAGAGCCCCAAGGTCCAACCTGACCTGGATTGGTTCCAGGGATGGGGCATCTACCACCTCTGTGGGCAACCTGAGCCAAGGTCTCACCATCCTTAGTGGGGGGGGGG
>NW_010433194.1:21481-21913 GCF_000710305.1 Buceros rhinoceros silvestris
GGGGGGGGGGGGTGGAATTCTTCTATCCAGTCTGAATCTCCCCTCTTTTAAAACCTTAGAAAGTCTGTCTCCATCTTCCTTCTAAGCCCTCTTTAAGTACTGAAAAGCCATAAGAAGGTCTTCCCAGACGCTTCTCCTCTCCAGGCTGCACAACCCCAACTCTCTCAGCCCATCTTCGTAGGAGAGGTGTTCAGCTTCCTGATAGTATTTGTGGCCTCCTCTGGCCCTGCTTCAGCAGCCCCATGTCTTTGCTGGGCTGAGGAGCCCAGAGCCCTGCAGGGGGTGTCTCCCCAGAGCACAGCAGAGGGGCAGGATCCCCTCCCTTGACCTGCTGCCCACGCTGCTGGGGATGATGGCTGGGTGGCTTCTGGGCTGTAAGCCCCATTGCTGTCTCATGTCCAGCTTTTCCCCCACCAGCACCCCCGAGTCCTT
>NW_010433194.1:21959-27731 GCF_000710305.1 Buceros rhinoceros silvestris
TGCCCACGCTGCTGGGGATGATGGCTGGGTGGCTTCTGGGCTGTAAGCCACATTGCTGTCTCATGTCCAGCTTTTCACCCACCAGCACCCCCGAGTCCTTCTCCGCAGGGCTGCTCGCAGTCACATCACCCGCAGCCTGTTTTGATATTGGGATTGCCCATCCCAGACGCGGGACCTTACACTTGGCTTTGCTGAACCTCATGAGGTTCATGGGGGCCCACTTCTGGAGCTTGTCTAGCTCCCTCTGCATGGCATCCTGTCCCTGAGGCGTCAGCCGCACGCTCAGCACTACAGCAGAGCTGTTCTTTCACGTACTTGGTTCTGTAATGTCCTTACAAAACCTACATTTGGAAAGGACATGTATAACTACCTTTTTTTTTTGAGAGCTGCTCATGCAACTGGTTTAATCTGAACTCCTTACTAATTACTTGGCTCTGCAGTAACTCATGTACAAATTACACCTTCCAGTTCTCCAGCTCTTTGGTCTCCTATTGATAGCATTCCCTCTCCTAGGTACTCTTTCCTTACAGGCTATGCTTGTGTCACCTAGGTCCTGGTTTCCAAAGCCTATGGTTCCGACTCTTCCACTAACAGCTGTGGGCAGGCATTGCTCTCCTGATAATATCTAGTAGCTCTGAAGCTGCTGGTTTTGGAACCTACAGATAGGCCCTTGTTTCTTCCTTGTATTACCATCCACATATCAAAAGTTGAGCAGCCATATAGTGTCCAGTAAATGTGATGTATAACTTTCAGTCCAAATTAAGGTAAAGAAATGACAGCACTGCCTGTTTGTGTCAGGAATTTTTATTGTACTTGTTTGTTAATTGAGAAAGAGGAACATACTAGTGCAATTCAACATGATCAGCATCTTGCTCCTGCTTAGCGTAAGCTAGCAAGTCCAGTGTTCCCAATACTAAAGTAATGTTTTTTCTTTAACTAACACCTCAAAACAGAATAAATGTGTATTCTTTTTGTGTTTTAGTAGTCCAACTACTTTGCCTTATTACTTAATCAATGTCATCAACTGTATCTCCCAAAGGAGTGAGGCTCTGGAAGTCCATAGCTATAAGGGAAAAAAAAATGCACAAAACCAACAAATTTTTTCTGTTGATAATTTAACAGTCTAATAAAACGAGACCTATCAATATATTAAGAAATAAATCCAGTTACAAATGCATGTATATAGAAGGAACTTCTGTGGATGTCAGAACAGAAAATGATCAGCTATTTACAAGATACACAGCAGGATGGTATAGTAGCCAAGACCCACCATTCAGAAACCAAATGTGTTCTCTCCACTGTAGGCAACATACAAGAATCCATCCTCATCCTTCTCCTTCTCATAAAGTTGTCCCATAGTTAAGCTTGACAGGGAAAAAGAAAAGAAACAGTTTGCTTGGATCATGATAGTTGCAAATGGTAACAGAACCTCACATAAACAAGGATTGATAAAAGCTAAAAGTCTGTGTCTAAATTAAAATACAAAAATGAGGGTATATGAAAAGCAGTTGCCTCCCGAGTTAGCAAAATGATGCTGGGCTCTTTGCAGAGGGTCTAGGTTTCTTCTTCACAAGTGTGTTTGTCAGAATGCTTCCTTATTTTATTGGAAATTAGTCACGGAACATATTTCAGGTTCTCTGACATCCGTTACTGATGCTTTCACTAATACCAGGATCAACAGCCTGATGGCACCTTCCCTGAATGCAGCTGCATTAATGTCTTGCTTCTTGTGTTTGCAACCTCAGTTCTCCCTCCACCTGCTGTAGTTGTGAATGTTCAGCTGGTCTGTCAAACTTGTGCTCTTTGAACTCTTTCTGTAATGTCCAGGTTGTTTTGGGGAGTAAAGGCTTTGTTTTCTATATTATTAAAAAGTGGTGACTTTAAATAGTACTAGTACCAAAAGGCATGGGCAATAAATTTCAAGTTAGCCAGACACTAGTGCTTTCTCAGAGGACAAGTTTTTTAATCAGACGAACATTTTGTTAAAATTGAGTAGGGATGTGACCCTTCAGTCTAAGCAGTTATGGTCTTTAGGGCGATGTCTGTGTTTTGAAAATAAAAAGAAACCCCAGCAATTACTTGCCCAGTACAACTGCTCCAGCCATTCAGCTACAGGTGAGATGGGCAGTTGACAACACACAAATGACATCTCCTCAGCTCACCGTTCTCTGACTTCCCACGGCTGCAAAAAGGCTACTGAATTGAAGGATGCAGACTGCGTGTGAGTGATAAGGAAAATGATCCTGACTACCCAAGAGAGGAGCTGGGAAGAGCTTCAGGCAGTACTTGAAAGGGAAGGGAATCGGTGAGTAGAGGGTAAATTTCGGGATGAGGAGAGAAGGATGTCAAGAGTTAAAGAGTCTGAGTAATAAACGCGGCCTACAAGAGGGGCAGAACCGTTAACAGACTAGATGTTGTTTATCTGTTAACAAGTTACCATTTTTGCATTAGTACTGTTTTTTCCAGCAAAGATGTGACATCTCACCATGAACATGTGAGATGAGACAATGTGCCCTTTCTTTTTCTTTCCTGTTCCCAGCAGTTCTACAGCACTGTTCAGAAGATGACTTACAGGCACCTTAATACATCTTAATACTCTTAGAAGAAAACAAGCAGAAAAAGATTCTTCTTGCGGGTCCCTACTGTGTATGACAAATTAAATAAAAATATTCCTAACTGAGTCTGGAAAGGTTACCTGGAGGGACTGTTACAGTTACACGGATAAGGATTAATAAGAATAATGTAGTGTCTAAGCCATGTAACATCATGAAGTACATTTCCTCAAATACTCTTAAAGTATCTCATATGGAAAGCAGCTGTAGTAGCTGCTTCTGCTATATGTTATTCTGTATGTAGCAGACAACAGTGAAACTTATTCCTATATAAATGTAATGTAAAAATCCTCTCCATAGTAATTTTGCATTTTGTCTTTATAGAGTAAGTAATTTTTAAAACAACAGCAACTAGTCTGTAACATAATTTCTTTGTGAGCTGAGAGGTTTTTTCAGAATAATTTATGGCATTTTCTTTTGAGTATTTTGTTACATTGATTTTTTTTTTTTTGCATTAATGATGTAAATGTTCTTGCACTGAACCAAAGAGCTCACCTTTAAGATGTAACCAAACACCTCCTAAAATCACCAAATGAGCCTCAAAGAGGGGAGTTACTGTCCCTCCGATATGCACAGGCTTGCTGAAATGGTTCTGAATACCACGTGAATAGCCTCTCACCTGGACTGTGGGACAGTCTTGTCTACAAAGAGGAATATTGCTTTCTCAGATGGCAGTTGAATCCTCTTCCTGATGATCCACATGAACTGGGCCACGGTGATGTCAGAGGGAACTAGGTACTTCCTCTTGTCAATATCAACAATCTGAGATCCCGAGACCTTCTCCACTATGACCTGTAAAGCGCAGGTGTGAAGGTCAGGCTTTTCGAGATCGGTATGTACACACAGCTTTGGTGACCGCTTCGAGGAACGGGCTTGCAACAGGTGAGCAGAGGGGAGGAAAAAAACGTTTCTTGTCCACAACCAAACGGGAGGCAGGACTGCTTCAGCACTGCCAAGGCTGATTTTACAACTGCACTGAACCTACATTCATATACACAATACCCCAAACTTCCTGCGCCCGAGGTTACCAGTCATGGGGTAAAAAGATGCAGTATGCCAAAGGACACCTGTGACAGGAAGCTATACACATCTGTTAACTCCTTACACACCAGTGACAGAAAATGACTGCCATGTGGTCCCCAAGCCGAACGTGATGCAGCAGCGTGCCCTGGAAGCAAAGGTGGCTGTCGGTATCCGGGGCTGCATCAGGCAAGGTATTGCCAGTAGTTCAAGGGACATGATCCTCCCGTGGATCTGGGATCTGGTGAGGCCAGACCTGGAGTGCTGCGTGCACTTCTGGGTTCCTCAACATCAGACAGACATGGACCTACTGCAGAGAGTCCTAGAAAGGGCCTCTCCTGTGAGGAAAGGCTGGGAGAACTGAGACTGTTCAGCCTAGAGAAGAGAAGGCTCAGGGGCGTCTTACCAGAGTGTGTAAACACCTGAAGGAGGGTACAAAGAGAGTGGAGCCAGGCTCCTTTGGTTTTTTAGGATTACAGCAACACACCAGGCATTTTAGCTTCATAATGCAGGAACTGTCGTAACTGGAAGTCAAGGCCATTGGTGAACTGCTTCTACCGAACTTAGATACCTTTAACCCTCAGACCACTTCATTCCCAGGGAAATTTAAAATGGCACTGCTTAGTGAGCACGAATTTCTTTCTCCTCCCATTTTATTCCTAAAAGGTCTAGCGTAGGACCTTTTGGAGGCAGGCTGTTCATATATTATCTTAACAGGTTAGAGCAACGAAACATCTCTAAACCCAGGCAGACAGATAGAGCAGCCGAGTGTTGAAGGCACTTTGACCTATGTCACTCTGGATGCAGGCTATAACCTGGAAAGCAGGAAACATAAAATTAACTTTTGACTATTACATGTCAAAAATATATTTGATACCAACTGTTTTGTAGAAGGTACACGGCTTAACCTGGATCATCAGGCAGAAAACATGTATCCGTCCAGATGGAGCATCACACTGCAATTTGAAGTTTGATTCCTCTAACCATCCACACACCTCACTGTCCGTTCCTGAGAGACTTTCATGTAATTTTGACTCACACTATGAGTTACAATGTCTTTTTTCCCTAGAATTATGAAAGATATTCTTGAAATGGACAAATGGTTATGTGTGGAGATGTATGGTCATTAGCATGCTACCGTCTAATGATACGAGGGGGCAGCTAGCCAAGCAGAGGATGGCAAGGATCAGATCAGCCTGACAGACTGCAGCCGGAGAAGATGCTGTGACTAGGGGCAACTCAGCAGCAGAGAAAGTCCATGGGATTAGAGGTTCTTGTCTGGGCTGCTGTGCTGTCTCATGGTTTATTTACAGTCACCAAGAGGTCAGACAGGAGTAGCACTAACTGGCATGTAGTCAGGTGGGATGTGGGAAATTTGACTACCAAGCAGGTATGTTGAGAAAGCGGACACGTTGCTAGCTACTACAGAAGGGTGTGAAGTGTGGACATTTGACTGACTGAAAAACGATAAAAGGGACTGTGGAGTGGAGAGGTCATGCCCTGCTTAGCAGGTAGGTAGGTACTGATGCAGAAAGAAGGGTCACCACTTGCTCTGGCTCTTCAACAGGGTTTGCTTGGAGAGATTCACCACGATAAGACTATAAGGTTACAGGCATGGAATACACGAGGGAAAATCACCTTCGCTCTATTAGCCAGGAAGGAAGATTGTCAAGGTTTAAAGAATTTATGATCTTTCTGGCATCAGGCACAGAATGAATCCGCAAGACACTGAAGGTATTTCCTGGGATATAATTGCCACTAGAAGAAACCAGGACTCTGATAAACCATAAATATGCCTGTCAGCTGTTTAGAAAGTCAGACACTCTTGCTTACTCGTCAGTATGCGCTGGGGCACAGGAGGGAATGTTGGATTAGTTAGATGTGTCTGGGGCCTCCTTCTAAGGACACAAAAGGGAAGATGCATTTACTTAGTAGGATCTGATCAAAGAAGAGAAGGCAGGATGGAAACAGCTTATCCACCTCTGCCTCTAAGTACTCAGAGGAAGCTGGCCTGGTTACTCACCGGGACACGGTCAGGGTATTTGGCTCGGATTTTTGCCGACTCGACACATCTGTGCTCTGTGAACAAAACTCGTAGTTAGTCACTGCATAGCAACAGCACCGCCAGTGTCCCAGGCAG